>NW_025777783.1:0-145305 GCF_021130785.1 Homalodisca vitripennis | reverse complement strand
AAAGGAAGATGTTTACAAATAAGGGAGTACATAATATTAAATATACAGTGCTTGATCTGTTGTGTGACTCAGGTTGCAGAGAAAGATTTACTAGAAAATTGTACTTAAAATTTTACCATTGAGAAGTTTAAGCTACCAAATTAGTAATACTATTTTCAACTCTGTTATAAAACACAGCTTAATGTAAAAAGCTGTAAATGTTTGCAAAATAAGAGTACCTACCCGAAACTGGTTCGACTTCTCTTACGATTGTGTATGGCCTATTTAGTGTGCTTTAAAGAACATTAGGTAGACCCAACATGTATGAGGAAGCTATTTTTTCACTCATAATCATTATAAACGGTTATTTTTAAAATTATAATAATATAGTTTTAAGGATTCTACTTTATTCAACTTAGACCGGAAGCACCTCACAGCACACCACCACACAATCTGGAAGAAGATGTACAACAATGGAGTTTTTTAAAATTTACATATACGTATTTTTTCTTGATCGAAGTAAACAAGCAAAATTAATTAGAGCACCACAACAAAAATTTGTACTGCAGAATTAGACGATTTTAAACATAAGTTTCCGTTGATCCGACCTACGTACAAGTATATATTTTCTTGGTTGGGGAAAATGCAAACTCATCGGTGAAATTGTATGTAAATTTCACAGGAAGTGAAAGTTACACAATTGGAATATATACATTTGAGCGGAGTAATTTTTCAGCCGTAGGTGAGAATTTATAATTTCTTCATCTTTATGAAAATGTAATAGCTTAAATAAACAGCTGTTCACATTTATCAGCTCATTGACTTTAAATCAGCTAAATTACATTAAAAATACAAAATCAATATTTAATAAATTTTATTGTGAGGGCCTCTTCGATATCCAAGATACCTTCATCAGAACATCACAAAATAAATACAAAAAGTTAAATTTGATTATTATTAATAGTTAAATATGTGATTTAATAATAATTTGTCTTGGGTGGCGTGGTGTGTGTAAAATATAATTAAATTATTATGGTATATTATACTATATAAATTTTGAATGTTATTTTTGTTAATTTTCGTTTTAGTAATATTGAATTTTGAATTGGTCCATCTTCTTGATTTAATTAGATCTTCTGTGTTTGTTTGATTTATGTAATATGACTCCCATTCAAAATTTATATAGTATAATACCAGTAATAATTTAATTATATTTACACACTACGCCACCCAAGACAAATTATTATTAAATCACATATGTTAACTATTATTAATAATCAAATTTTACTTTTTGTATTTATTTTGTGATGTGTCTTATTAAGGTATCTTGGATATCGAAAGGCCTCACAATAAAATGTATTAAATATTGGTTTTGTATTTTAATGTAATTTAACAGTGACCAATATAAGCTCCATCTACAACATTTAAATCAGCTGTTCAGAGTAAAACATAGTTTAGAAAACTATACTTCTGTTGTGTAATGTGTAAAACATGGTATTATGTTTGGTAACACTAATCAGTTGTTTGTCTTTCGATTTTAATGAAACTACTGTTAGATTTAGAATTAAGTTTACTACATTTTTAATTTCATCTGGTTAAAATTTTCATGCAGAGTATCGTTATAATGCGGAGTTTAACATAAAAAATTTATGATTGCCTGCTATTTTGAAAACGGGTAACTAAAGATAATTTTTTCATATTTTTTTCTCACATTGGCATAGAAAAGGCTAACAACAACTGCAAAGTTTCATAACTTTGTCTTTACTGGTATAAAAGATATAACTCTTTTGGTAAAAATCACATACAGCACAGATAGACGGAAAAAAAAAGTTTTAGGACATACCTCCATTATGAAGTTTTTTTGCTTATTTTCACGTCTAAAACAAAATACCACAATATTGGAACACGTTTAAGGAAACACCCTGTATATATATTTTCCCAGATCGAGGCATTTAGGCAGACAATTTGAACTGACGTTTTCAGAATTGTAATTAAACTACTTATACCCCTCGTGGAACAAATAATGCTATATATATTGTATTTCACTATTTAATTTTGTATATAAACCAATTTAAGTTAAAAAATTTCGTGTGTTTCAGGCCTCCATCATATTACAATCATTAGATGCGTCTTTAAACTAAGAAGGAATACGCTTTTTTTATTTTGAAAATTGCTTTTGGTAATAAAAGTGTCATATTATATTAGAGATTATCCATTTGTCTGTTGTGATTTTTTATTTCAAAACAACATTTTCTTTTCAAAATAAATGAAACATCCATATGTACTTAAATGACCCATTACACTCAAATCATAATACGAAGAAAAATTTTGTATACGAGAATTTCTAGATTCTCAAATGTTCAAAACCTTTATTTCTGGACTATATCTTAATAATAAATTACTGTAGTGACATATATGACGGGTTTTTTAAAAACAGGCATAGCCTATAAAGCTATTGAATGTAAAACTCCAGCTCTAAAGAGAGTAACCGTAATGATAATTATGTCAAAAATTAATTATTATAAATATACAAAATTAATTACACGATATCACCCTGCTCTCCTACAACATTAACAATATCTTTTAAATAAGCTTACAAAATTTTTCAAAATTTTCCCATTCACAGACTTATTTTTTAAAATTATTCCATGTATTGTTTTTAAAAGACCACCTATCATAATTAGCATAGTATCAAAACCTAAAATACCTGGTTGATGCAACAATTTTAGTGAATCAAAACTTAATGAAAAAATACCCGAAAAACTATATTAGCTTTACAAAAAATTATATAAAAATAATAATGAAGGGTCACCATTTTTATATTCCATGATAACCATAATGATGATTCAAACTCATTAGTCATTAATATTAAAATACACAACGAATCTTTTGAAAATGTAAGTAAACCAATACGAACAATTATTAATAATAACTCAAACATATCAAAAATTTAGAAATTTAGAACAAGCTTCAAAATTGTCAACATAATAAGAGTAAAATTAAAAAATTTTAATATTCTTGTACATATTTCCATTACAGGGTATCGATTTTGTGGGATTTAACATTAAATAAATTTATGATTGGCTGACATTTTGAAACGGGTAAAGCTAATTTGTTCATATTTTTTTCTCAAATGGTTATACCAAAGGTCAACACAACTGCAAAGTTTAAAAACCATTATCTTTACTGGTATAAAAGATATAAATCTTTTGGTGAAAATATCACATAGAGACGGAAAGCTATTGGTTTTAGGACATACCTCCATATGAAAATTTTGCTCATTTTCATGTCTACAACAAAATACTACAATATTGGAACACCTTTAGTAAACAACCTGTATAGTATAGGGACTTTAATACTAATATGTTGGTTCATACTACATACATATATCTGATAACATGCTTACTTAAGTTATTATAGAAGATTATCATAGGGTAAAATCATAAGTGCTTTGACTAAATAGGCTATGGACTTTAATTTCTTTATATTGCGTCCGAAGCCGCTGGCATCGGTTATTTAATGTTCGAACAACCGTATAGTAGTATACTTTAGAACGTTGTGAAGATAACAATAGTAAATAATCTTGATGTATTGAGCGTGAATAATATAAATTATGATTTTTGAAATATTCCTTCGCCGTTATAGAAACTTATAATAACCACATAATTTTAACATCACCTATAAAAAAATACTAAGAAGCTGCTAAGCAACGGTATATATTTCATTGTCAACTTTATTTCTTTCAGAAAAGAAACACTGCTTGCAAAATGTTTGACTTTCTGAAAAACTAAAATTTTCTCCACATTTTCGGTGGAGTTGTGCTTTTTTACCGGTGTGTTTATTGGAAGCGGAGAGTAAAATCTACAAAACATATGAAATATATTTTTTATATATTACAGACAGCTATTTCAGGGACTTTGTACACAAGAATAAATTGACTGAATTTCATCGGATATTAACATACTTTTCAGTTTGTAGTGATGATTAAAAAATCATAAATGTATGAATTAAAAGTAAATAATAACATTTTGTTATATGTTTTTTCATATACAGATGAGATGGTTCCGGACTAGACAGGGACTGTTGGATGATCCCTGAAACCGTCAAAAATGTTATGTACAAATACCAATTGGGATTTTGAAATTTCAAATCAAACACGAGTGCACATCCCTTGAACTGAAAAACTAAATATCATTTTGAGTGTAACGCTAAATACCATAACAATATCGATGGTGCTCATGGCAGGTAGTCTGGGGCTACTTAACGAATTAAATACAGGCATGGTTTAATTGTTGTTACCATTGGAAGTGAGACAGTTCACACTCGATTGTCAGATAATTAAAAAGCAGAAATTATGTACAATAAAAATTTTGTATTTACTGAGATTCGTTTGAATTTATTCTACTAAGGAATAACTTATAATAGTGTTCAAAGGAGGTATGTTTCTATACTCTGCCGGTATTACTGTAGCCTCTGAAGAATATATTCCTAATTACCTACTATCTGTTATACCTTGAGTCATTAAAATGTATATAAAACAGGGAAATTAAATTATGTTTTTAAATCTACTAAAATAGGTAATAATATGTTTTATCTCATAAAAAAATTTATTTATTATGTGTGATATAAGTATGTAATAAGTTTAACTTCATGTAATAGAACGGTTTTTAAAACTTAACGTACATTGGGAACACAGTCCATCACTGACAGGGCAGTGGGCTTGAGAGGGCTCGTTTTCAAACAAAAGCCAACAAATCCTTCCAAGGGCCATTGTTCTCCGTGCGGAGGTATATGAATTACAGTTTAATACAGATTATATTGGGATTAAATTTTATAAAAGATATACAAACATACTGTCTCCGGATACCAATTACGTTTCATCTAAGTCAATGTTTTGTTATATAGTGGTGTAAAGTGGAGCCTCCAACAGGCAGCTTTTGCACAACTACAAGAAGCTTGTTAAAAATCAATCATCTAATTTTTGTTGTGTTCTTAAACTTCGAGCTTGATTGAAAAAAAAGCTAATTATTAGTATAACGCCAATTTTCAACATAGAATCGACGGTCGCCTTGGCAAGCAGTCTGGAGGGCCTTAGCCAACAAATACAGGTATGAATTAATTGTTTGTAGCATTGATAGTTAGGGAAAATCTGACACTTTCACATTTATTTTGGTTTAAATTTAAATGAATGTTTCGCTATCTAAATAGAATGAATTTCCTTTTTATGAATACTTTCGTAAACATATTATTTATTGAATACCAATACTATGTTTTAAATTTTTAACCATCGTCTCACATATTAATAAGGATTTTAATTTTTTATTAAGAATGAAAAATATCACTTAATAGAAATTCTTAAGAGGTTCATCAACAGTTGATAAAAACTGTCATTGATTAAGAGGTTTTAATAATTTATTATTTTTGTAGGGAGAGAGTAACAATACAAAGTGTAAATATTTCGGTACATTGCTCCTACTTAAATGGTACATTGTATAGAAGTCTATTCCTCATCACGGAATTTCCGGAAATGTTAAAATTATCTTCTTGATTGATCCATTCAATCTAAAAAAATTACGTAAAAATTATAACTACTTTACGGTTTAATAATATACAGACTTAAGGTGATCTTAAACGGCGTAAAGTTTTAAATTGCGGAAATGTACACCCGAGCAAATACAGTATGTTTAATCAACACTTGAAAAATCATTAGTTACTCTTTTTGACAATTTTTAAACGCTAATAAAATTAAACAAATTCAAAATAATAAACAATTTTTTACACAGAAAAGTTGATTACATTTGACAAGCTCATTGAATTAATATAGCACAACTTTATAGACCAAGATGGAATTTTCGCTGCTTTGGAGAACACTAGGACGTATTCCTGAAGGATTTTTGAAATAAAAATAGACATATATTCTTCCCAGGAACCGTATGAATGTCCATGTAAATTATTTAAGTAGTTTACGCTTGAAAATAAAACAAACACACAAATGTACTTTCGTATTTTTAATATTACTTCGTAGTGATATTATAAATGTAACTCGCCTTCGGCTCGCTGGGGGCCCCCTTTTGGGAGTTAGCCAAATTCGGGACTAAAGTATGATTTGGTGATAGGTCAAATTCGGACATTATGTAATTCCAGGAAATTCCCAGGGGGGGGGGGTTTAGCGTTACCGGGAGTTAAGACATCAGGGGGTGATATAGTGATCTTGTCATACCAGGAACTTCCAAAGGAGGGTTAAGAGATTTTAGTAAGTTTAACAAGTTTTTTGCAACTGTTGGCTTGTGGACCAAGGCCCTCGGCCATCGGCTCCTGTAGCAAACTCCACGAGAAGACAAATTCCATCAGCCTCTATGTGCTTGGCACCGGTCGACGAGAAAGAACTCGTCAGTATTATTCAGCAGCTCCCAGCCAAAAAATCGAATGATGATCTTAATTCAAACTCAATGTGGCTCATAAAAAAATGCTCCAAGCATATTGTGAGGCCTCTGACCGCTTTGATAAATTCCTCATTTCAATTGGGAGTTTTCCCTCACTCCTGAAGATGTCAAAAGTAACCCCTATCTTTAAAAAAGGACGACCCTACACTCATGAATAACTATCGGCCTGTCTCTATTTTGCATATTTTAAGCAAACTATTTGAAAAGTTGTTTTTAGTGCGAATGCTTCAGTTTCTGAATAAACACAATCAGCTCTCAAATGACCAATTTGGCTTCAGAAAGGGCAAATCGACAATAGATGCAATTGTGGGTCTTGTCGATATGATTGTAGAGGGATTGGAAAGTCGAAATCACACTTTAAGTGTGTTTCTCGATTTATCTAAAGCTTTCGATTGTGTTGACCATATCACACTGCTTGACAGACAGGAATCGCATGGCATTCGAGGCGTGCCTCTCACATGGCTTAGTTCATTCCTAAGTCATAGAACTCAAGTTGTCCAAATTTCTAATCATATTTCAAATTCTGTAAATGTGAGTTATGGAGTTCCTCAAGGATCCATTCTCAGTCCAATTCTCTTTCCTGCTTTATGTTAATGACATAAAAATCATCACTACCACACGGGAAAATCGTTGCAGTATGCTGATGATATGACTCTTTGTTTTAACGAATCTTCGAAATCAAATTTGGAACAAAACGCATTTGTTGGAAATGAAACAATTGTGGTCCAACATTTTCATAGCCTCAATCCAAATACAATTCATCTAAATATAATGTTTTAAATTTCACTTTAAAACCCAGTAGACTTTGAGTATGGACCTAGCGTTATGTTAGCGGATACAATACTAGAAGAAGTCTATTCCTCAAAATTCCTTGGAATTTACCTTGATCAAGGTTTGAAATGGAATGTTCACATCGATCACGTTTGCTCAAAATTAGCCTCAGGCATTTATGTTCTGAGGTCTCTAGCCAAATACTGCCCAAGTCAAGTTCTGATAACGGCGTATTATGGCTTGATTTATCCACACCTCACTTACGGATTGGGTACTATGTGGGTGCCTGTGCAAGGAACCAATTTTCAAGAGTGTTTAAATTACAGAAGCGAGCGATCCGCACCATTGTAAAATTGAAGTTTAGAGAGTCGTGCAGGTCAAATTTCAATAGGTTGCAACTGTTAACTCTGCCTAGCCTCTACATTTTACAAACAACGTTGTATTGTATGTCTAAATGTGCCTTGATTACGGGCCGAGACATTCACTCGTACGGGACTAGAGGCAGAGACAACTACCGAACTGGGAGGACACAGGACGGTGGTTTATGAACGCTTGCCTTCACAGGCAGTGTAACGATTCGCAATCATAGGCCTTATCTGCACTCGGAAACGGGACTGATCACCCCGTTTAGAATTAATCAGTTGCGGTGCGCGCCGTAATTGTCCAACACCGTAAGGTAATGATTAGCGAAAAATGGTCAGATATTGCCGCTCTCCACTTAACGGCGAATCTAAAAATCCGTAGATTGACCCAGTAGCCAAGCTTGACCTAGATGGCGCTATTATCAGCCGTGATGTACGCAACAGTCGTTAACGAGCAAGGACCACGTTGTGAAGAAAAGTTGAAGTTCGAGGATCATCGTTTGCCACCCTCAGGTCTTCTCGTCGTCTTGTAATTATTTCGAGGATTTTCTTGGACTCTGAGGTAAGAACAGTGCAATATATAAATTCTGCTACATCTAAGGAATCAATTATCCCGAGAGTTATCTTGCAATCAACCGATTAACATGATGTCAAACTTCATTACATTCAGGACTAAGGCCGGCTGGTATAGGAAAATTAAATTATGTTCAATCTTTTACAAATTTAGAGATTTCAAATCATTGTTACCATGTAAACTATGTTTATTAATCGTAATGTTTATCCTATAAGAATGGTCCTGTTCAAATTACTTAACACTGAACCAATTTGTTTGATGTGTAACCTATCAATACTTGTTACTTGTTAAAAGTTATTTTACTATTTATTCAGGCTATTTCTAGTTTCTACTATTTATATAAAGTACAATCATATTATTTACAAATGATTGTCTCCCTGCATGTATATTGAATCTTGGATACTTGTTATAAAATATGTTTATCTCAAAACCCTGCCATTACTTGGTGTACGTTGATATGTACGATAACTGAGTAGCTTAATATGATTTATTCTTGTTTGAAATTAAAATCACCATTCAATTCACTCACTTCTCAAGGTGTTGTGGGCCTACTCAATTGGCTCAAACTATTAACTGGCTTGAGAATGGCATTCAACGTATTACTAGTAATAGTCAATTTTTATTATTATTAACTTGACTTATATTATGTATATAAACCTGTTTCACAATGTTTCAATATATTACTATTCACGTTTAAGTGTCCTTGGCACTGTGCTTTAAAGCCTTACCAATGTAGTACCTGCATTATTTCTGGCAAACAAATTATGTTACTACTGAATTCAGGATTAATTGTTGTCCTTAAATGGTATAGTTTAATTAGGAATGAGGAATTAATGTTTAAGGGTTCTGGTCGACGACACAAGTTTGGCTGTGACGTGTTCCCTTGCATCCCGGTCGGCCGGCATCGTCTCTTCACACCTGGATGGCCTTGACATGCCACTATCGCCCCAGGACGGACGTTATCAGACTTCAACCGATAAGTCTAACTCTTAATCATAACTTTCGACCGTATCGGTGACCACTATTCCTTTGTGTGGGACACAGAAACAGACTCAGTATTTGCCACTTCCAGAGTGAAGTTATATGAACTAAGCTGAATAGTATATTGGCTGTTTCCATAGTCTATAATATTTGTCATTTTAAACATGTATTAATAATTGTTCTATTTATTCTCTGTTAAGATATATGTGTCCTATTTATTATTTTTCGGTGACCACCGCTAATTATCTATGTATTGGCTAGATTTATTTTGCTCGAGCAAACTAGTACATCCTATCATTTAACATAGTTAGAGCCTATTTGTTTGAAAAGTATATTTATTTATAGCTTCATTGTTAGGGTATAGCTCTTTTTTTTGCTTGAGCGAACTGTTCTCATTAATTTAGCAAGGTTTTACTTTTATTTTGCATGAACAATAGATATATATTGTGTTTATGTTATTAGGGCATGAACCCCTGATGCATGTGATTTCTTTTGTTTGTATTTATTGAGTGGCTTTTACTTCCTATTGCCTTGGCATTAAATTAAACTCAAATTATCAAAACAGGTGCCTCATTGATTAATCCTCTCTGCTCGTTCAGTTACCAGAATTGTGTTGACTTGCACCACAGATTGTAGATATTAACATTCGATCATTTTAATCCAAGTAATCGATATTATTAATAATCTGTCAATGTCAATGAAGAGCTGAGACTAGTTGTGTACTGGGTAGTTTAACTTTAGTATTGATTATAAGTTATTCAGTAGGTAGGGTCCATGGGGTCGACCTAGACCTGATCTTAGTAATACTGTGTAAAGTCCGGCCTTACCCTCCCGACCCAACAGCGGACTGAGAATAATATTCCTTTACTTCTCTAACTCAAAGGACATTTCATCTTCTTCCGGCGTCAGGGATAGTTTTCCTCATTCTCCCCCTGTGTGTGTATCTTGCAAATGAGGTGGCGCCCTAAAGACCATTCCAGTATAAGTGCTAGACCCTCTAGGACCACCGACCCCGACCCATCTCTGAGCTAGCCACCATATTGTTTCCTGGGTGAGGTAACAAAATGGCGCCCAACGTGGGGCCTAGCTTTTAATTTATTTTATATTTAATTTTTACTGTAATTTTGTAAATTGTAAATATTGATGTGTTTGGGACAAGGTTTCTCGTTGAAGTTAGTATTTTGAACTGTACTGTATTTGTGTATGAATTTTTCTGTTAATGTTTGGAACTTGGTGTCTGCACTCAACATGACGGCCTATCACTTAAGAAAGGATGAAGTAGAGTATGAGCTCCAGATTAGGGGAATTGATCATAAGGGCAGTGCTGGAGAATTGAGGAAGCGGCTTGCTCAGTGCTTTTCAACAAATATACGTGTTGATAAAAGTATTATTAACCAATTAGATACAGAGGAGGAACTTGAGAAGTGCGAAGAAAAGTATGGAGATCTAGGTTCTTTGGTGGACGAGTATGATGGTAATGGCAAGGATCGAGAATTCCAGAGACTTCATGATAGGCTATATCATTTATATATTAGGATTGAGAGAATACCGATTGCAGCGTCTGCCAATGATGACATGGAGCGGCGTAAAACCGATTTGTTGACTAAGTCTAAGAACCTTTTGCAGTCACTCCAGGGATATAAGAAGACATCGGAGGAAGAGCAGAGTACAAAGATAGGGCCGAATGTGGACTGGAGTAACGGAGAGCTGCCGAAGAAAATCGTGTCGGAGAATCCCTATACCTTTTGCGAGGCTGATGTTGTTTCTTCAAAACCTTGTATCAGCGTAGCTCAGATACCTACAACAGCTTCTGTGTCGGCGGGTCACACTCAGAATGTTGAATCTTCCTTAGTCAACGGGAGGTATTTTGGGACAAAAGCAATTCCTGTATATAAATGGGGTCTGAAATTTGACATTGAGTCTGGACAAAGTGTGGGAGCATTCTTGGAGAGAGTTGAGGAGTTAAGGGGCGCAAGAGGTCTCACTCACCAGGAACTGTTTGACTCTGCCGTGGATTTGTTCTCGGGGACTGCATTGATCTGGTATCGATCGGCTGTTGGACGCGTTTCTTCGTGGGAACAACTTTGTAAGGAAACTGAAGTTGGTATTCCAAAGTCCAGACTACGATGATATGCTGGGACAAGAAATAAGAAATCGTGTCCAGGGACCCGAGGAGTCTATAGATTTGTTCTTGGCCGCTGTTGAAGGATTGTATGGGAGGCTATCAGTTAAAGTATCTGAAGGTGAACGGTTGCAGCAAGTGTTGAAGAACCTAAACCCTTACTTACAGGAGAAGCTCTGCATGTTCGATATTAAGGATATGGAAAAGTCTGAGAGAACTAGGCAGGAAGGCTGAGTTAGGTCGTTTAAGATCATTGACGCATCATCCTCCTCAGCGTTATCCACGAGTTCTAGAACCTGATTTGGCTTGGGGGAGCACCACCTAATAGGCGGAATACATCTCACCTCGCGACTATTACCTCAAATACTTCGAGACCATCTGATTCATCATTGAGTTGTTGGAATTGCTCTAGCATAGGGCATCGGTTCTCGCAATGTACTATGGCACGCAAAGTATTTTGTTATGGCTGTGGAACTCCTGGCTTGAAAAAAGCTAATTGTTCAACTTGCCAGTCAAAAAACTCAAAGATCAGGGAGTGCACCAAGTAAAACTTGTTGCCTCCCGAAGACAAAAATATTTAAGGAGTATTGAGTCTGCTTGTCGCCCATCTCAGGATGATTGTTGTGTGGCCTATCTATTGGAAACCTCTCAGCATGACACCCGACCTTACATGAAAATAAGAATTTTTGGCAAAGAGTTTAAAGCTCTTTTAGATTCGGGTTCTACCCAGACAATTTTAGGTAAGGACGGCCTTAGTATTTTAGAACAGTTTACGGCCCGTTTGAGGGAATGTTCAGGTAAATATATGGAGGTGGCTGACAGTTTTAGACACACAGTTAAAGGTGTGGTAACGTTGTCAATAACCTTAAATGGGAAGAACTGAGTGTCTGAATGTATTGGTTGTGCCTACTCTGCCTCATACATTAATTCTGGGAATTGACTTCTGGGATAGATTGCATATAGTAGCTGACGTACATAATCGTAAATGGGATTTTGGAACAGAAGTCAAGCAAGAATTTTGTTTTTCTATCAAAGGAATTAAATCCACTGAACATCTCACTACAGAAGAGAAGATACAGCTTGATCAACTTGTCAGTCAACATTTCCAGGATGAACGATCTACCTTGGGGCGAACTGATAAAGTTAAGCACGTGATCGACACTGGAGAGGCTCCGGCAATTAAACAGAGATATTACCCTCTTTCACCAGCCCGCCAACTGTTAGTCAATAACGAGTTGGACAGGATGTTAGAGCTTGGTGTTGTGGAACCGTCGAAAAGCGACTGGTCTTCACCCATATTGTTATTGGATAAGCCGGATGGTTCAAAAAGATTCTGTGTAAATTTTCGGAAGGTTAACGAGGTATCAAAGAAGGATGCATATCCCTTACCCATGGTTACCAATATATTGGATCGGCTGAGAGACGCTCGTTACCTGTCTAGTTTAGATATAAAAAGTGCATACTGGCAAATTCCACTTGATGAGAGCAGTAAAGAGAAGACCGCTTTTGCCCATCCCTGGTCGAGGGTTGTACCAGTTCGTGACAATGCCGTTTGGGCTCTGTAACGCCCCAGCAACTTGGCAGAGGTTTGTGGATAATGTCCTTGGACCAGATCTAGAGCCATTTGTATTTGTCTACTTGGATGACATTATTGCTGTTACGCCTACCTTTGAACAACACTTACGGGTGCTTTCTGAAATCTTCAGAAGGATTAAGGAAGCCAAGCTAACCCTAAATAGAGAGAAATGTCAGTTTTGCCGCCCGCAGCTTCGTTACCTGGGGTATGTTGTCAGCGAGAAAGGGCTCCAATGTGATCCGGAGAAGATAAAAGCTATATTGGACCTAGTTGTACCTAAGAACCAGAAAGAAGTCCGACAATTTTGTGGTACTGCTAGTTGGTATCGCAGGTTCATACCTAACTTTTCCACTAGAATGTACCCTCTAACCGCATTGTTGAAGAAGCGTAAGAAATTTTAATGGACGATGGAGGCGCAGGAGGCCTTTGACGATATACGTTCCTGTCTCATAGCTTCACGAATACTTTCTTATCCGGACTTTACCAAGTCATTTACCTTATCATGTGATGCATCTGGCGTTGGAATTGGGGCTGTCCTTAGCCAGGAGTCGGAACGAGGTGAAGTAGTTGTTGCCTATGCTAGTAGAACCCTTTCACGTCAAGAACAAAATTATTCTACCACAGAGAGGGAGTGCCTGGCGGTAATTCGGGCTGTGGAACGGTTTCGACCGTATATCGAAGGGACTAAGTTCAGGGTAATTACCGACCACTATAGCCTCTTGTGGTTGAATAACCTAAAGGATCCCCAGGGCCGACTTGCAAGATGGGCATTAAGGCTACAGCCCTACGACTTTGAACTAATTCATAGGAAGGGCAAAGACAATGTTGTTCCCGACCTCCTTTCCAGAGCTGTTTCTAACCAGGAAGACCAACCGCCTACTGTTTTGTGTAGTTTTGAAGATACCGATGAGGTGAAGGGATACGTGGTACAGGGGTATGTTGAGGAAAGTTCAACAGGATCCCAGTTCTTATCCTCAGTGGCGAGTGAAGGACCAGGAGCTTTGGAAACTTGTGAGTGACTACCAAAAGCTTCAAGAAGAGGAAGATTCTTCATGGAAATTAGTCTTGCCTAAGGATGTAAGACAGTTCGCTTTGCAAGAGTGCCATGACGAAGCTACAGCGGGCCATTTGGGTATTTTAAAGACTTTCCGTAGAATGCAAACAAAATATTATTGGCCTAAGATGAGGTACGACGTTGCTCGTTACGTTTCTAAGTGTCAGACCTGCCATCAAGTGAAACAGGAAAAAGAAGAAACCAGGGGGGATGTTGGGCGAGAGAAGGAGGAGTCGACGCGCCGTGGCAAATGATTGCTGCCGATCTTATGGGACCGTTTCCTCGGTCTCTGAAAGGATTTAAGTATCTTTTAGTAATTATTGACACCTTCACGAAGTACGCCATCCTGAGACCATTGAGAACTGCCACTTCTAGTGTGGTAGCTAAGTACATGGAGGAGGATGTTTTTATGGTATATGGTGTTCCAAAATATTGTATTTTCGATAATGGATTCCGAGTTTATTGGGAATCCCATGAGGACTCTAATAGCTAATTACAAGGTAAAAGCTCTTTTTAATGCTAGTCGACACCCCACAGGCCAACCCCACCGAAAGGATAAACCAGGACAATTGGCAACATGCTCCGATCATATGTGGGCACCAACCATCGAAATTGGGACGGTCATGTGGCTCAACTAGGATTTGCTTTAAGAACGGCTACTCATGAATCCACGGGGTTTTCGCCAGCCTATCTGAACTTTGGCAGGGAGCTATCAGCAACTGGAGATGGATTCGATATTCTTCGCTGCGAGGATTTGCCTGCAGTAGAAGACACAAACCAGTATTGTGAGAAGCTCAAGGGTCTGCGGGAACTTTATCAGGTAGTATCGAGGAGATTGGAAGAATCCCATCAACGTGGAGCACATCGGTATAACCTTAGACGAAGAGCAGTGGAATTTAGGGTGAGGGACCTGGTCTTGAAGCGAAATTTCGCTCAGTCAGATGCGGCAAACTTTTTCTCTGCCAAGCTAACACCAAGGTATGTTGGTCCTTACGTAGTGGCTGCAAGGCTATCTCCAACAGTGTATGCCTTAGAAGACCAGCAAGGTAAACGCATTGGAAATTGGCATGTCTCGGATTTGAAGAGCTATCAGACCTAGTAAGAAAATGTGGGACATTTTCTTCGGGAAGAGGGGTATTTGTAACGATTCGCAATCATAGGCCTTATCTGCACTCGGAAACGGGACTGATCACCCCGTTTAGAATTAATCAGTTGCGGTGCGCGCCCGTAATTGTCCGACACCGTAAGGTAATGATTAGCGAAAATGGTCAGATATTGCCGCTCTCCACTTAACGGCGAATCTAAAAATCCGTAGATTGACCCAGTAGCCAAGCTTGACCTAGATGGCGCTATTATCAGCCGTGATGTACGCAACAGTCGTTAACGAGCAAGGACCACGTTGTGAAGAAAAGTTGAAGTTCGAGGATCATCGTTTGCCACCCTCAGGTCTTCTCGTCGTCTTGTAATTATTTCGAGGATTTTCTTGGACTCTGAGGTAAGAACAGTGCAATATATAAATTCTGCTACATCTAAGGAATCAATTATCCCGAGAGTTATCTTGCAATCAACCGATTAACATGATGTCAAACTTCATTACATTCAGGACTAAGGCCGGCTGGTATAGGAAAATTAATTATGTTCAATCTTATATATTACAAATTTAGAGATTTCAAATCATTGTTACCATGTAAACTATGTTTATTAATCGTAATGTTTATCCTATAAGAATGGTCCTTTTCAAATTACTTAACACTGAACCAATTTGTTTGATGTGTAACCTATCAATACTTGTTACTTGTTAAAAGTTATTTTACTATTTATTCAAGCTATTTCTAGTTTCTACTATTTATATAAAGTACAATCATATTATTTACAAATGATTGTCTCCCTGCATGTATATTGAATCTTGGATACTTGTTATAAAATATGTTTATCTCAAAACCCTGCCATTACTTGGTGTACGTTGATATGTACGATAACTGAGTAGCTTAATATGATTTATTCTTGTTTGAAATTAAAATCACCATTCAATTCACTCACTTCTCAAGGTGTTGTGGCCTACTCAATTGGGCTCAAACTATTAACTGGCTTGAGAATGGCATTCAACGTATTACTAGTAATAGTCAATTTTATTATTATTAACTTGACTTATATTATGTATATAAACCTGTTTTCACAATGTTCAATATATTACTATTCACGTTTAAGTGTCCTTGGCACTGTGCTTTAAAGCCTTACCAATGTAGTACCTGCATTATTTCTGGCAAACAAATTATGTTATTACTGAATTCAGGATTAATTGTTGTCCTTAAATGGTATAGTTTAATTAGGAATGAGGAATTAATGTTTAAGGGTTCTGGTCGACGACACAAGTTTGGCTGTGACGTGTTCCCTTGCATCCCGGTCGGCCGGCATCGTCTCTTCACACCTGGATGGCCTTGACATGCCACTATCGCCCAGGACGGACGTTATCAGACTTCAACCGATAAGTCTAACTCTTAATCATAACTTTCGACCGTATCGGTGACCACTATTCCTTTGTGTGGGACACAGAAACAGACTCAGTATTTTGCCACTTCCAGAGTGAAGTTATATGAACTAAGCTGAATAGTATATTGGCTGTTTCCATAGTCTATAATATTGTCATTTTAAACATGTATTAATAATTGTTCTATTTATTCTCTGTTAAGATATATGTGTCCTATTTATTATTTTTCGGTGGCCACCGCTAATTATCTATGTATTGGCTAGATTTATTTTGCTCGAGCAAACTAGTACATCCTATCATTTAACATAGTTAGAGCCTATTTGTTTGAAAAGTATATTTATTTATAGCTTCATTGTTAGGGTATAGCTCTTTTTTTTTGCTTGAGCGAACTGTTCTCATTAATTTAGCAAGGTTTACTTTTATTTTGCATGAACAATAGATATATATTGTGTTTATGTTATTAGGGCATGAACCCTGACGCATGTGATTTTCTTTTGTTTGTATTTATTGAGTGGCTTTTACTTCCTATTGCCTTGGCATTAAATTAAACTCAAATTATCAAAACAGGTGCCTCATTGATTAATCCTCTCTGCTCGTTCAGTTACCAGAATTGTGTTGACTTGCACCACAGATTGTAGATATTAACATTCGATCATTTTAATCCAAGCAATCGATATTATTAATAATCTGTCAATGTCAATGAAGAGCTGAGACTAGTTGTGTACTGGGTAGTTTAACTTTAGTATTGATTATAAGTTATTCAGTAGGTAGGGTCCATGGGGTCGACCTAGACCTGATCTTAGTAATACTGTGTAAAGTCCGGCCTTACCCTCCCGACCCAACAGCGGACTGAGAATAATATTCCTGTACTTCTCTAACTCAAAGGACATTTCATCTTCTTCCGGCGTCAGGGATAGTTTCCTCATTCTCCCCCTGTGTGTGTATCTTGCAAATGAGGTGGCGCCCTAAAGACCATTCCAGTATAAGTGCTAGACCCTCTAGGACCACCGACCCCGACCCATCTCTGAGCTAGCCACCATATTGTTTCCTGGGTGAGGTAACAGCAGGGGTTCATTTTATTAACAGATAGCCTAATGAATTAATAAAACCTTTGACGCTCAAGGCGTTAAAGACTCGTTTAAAACGCTGTTTAGCGTCAAATGCATTTTAAAATGTAAAAGAGTTTCTGGAGTATGACTGGGAGACCACACAATAACAAGACTGACTCTCGAACGAAGTGGGAATTATTGGCGATGGATGAACGTGGATTGAGTGATCAAATGTATGTCTGAATGAGAGCTCGATGTGGTATGTATGTCCAAATTTTAACATATTTGACGTTAATAAAAAACATAAAATAAAAACACTCTGTCCCTATCTACTATTGAAGCTTCACTAACGCTCAGCCAACTCCCGATGTGGAGGGGGGTTTTAGTCACTCGTTAACGTTGTAATACAAAGTCAATATGGAACCAGCATGAATCGCACTAATTATAGTTGCAAAATTTAAAACCCCTAAAAGTGACGACAAAGAATTAGCCATTTAGAGCATTTATCAGTCTTACGGAAATAAATGTAATAACTATACTCACTATATTACTCACACATCAAGTTAGCTTTATCAGGTTTTAAATACACTATGCTTCACTCTTACACATGTGTTACATTACTTTCGTTAAATATGCTATTGTAATGATTTACACATGTGGAAATGTTTAGGATTTAATCCAAGGTTTTATATAGCTTTACATTAAGGGAACTGCCATTTTGAAATATCTGTTAAGAAAGGCAATCAATCACAAGGCTTAAGATTCCCCAGAAGACAAGCGTTTTCTTAAACCTTGGAGACTTTGTCTTGATCAAGTCAATTACAGTTTGAGCCTCTGACGTCAGAGTTAGAGTGGTCTGCGGTGAGCTGTATTGTCTCCGGGGGGAGGGAAGAGAGTATGGGATTAAGAAATTAACACATTATCTCCTCCCCAACTTCTTTACATTTACCTGGTTCATGGAAAGCTAGATTTAATTAATCAAATTGTGTATATAAATAAAAATAAATAATTTAAGTTTTATTGATATTACACTGTTTTATAGCCTTAAGCCTTTCCAGTGCCATTAACGCAAATTGTTTTGCTTGAAAAAAAGTTACCAACATCTATTATACAAGCAAGACAAAAAGTCAATATAACCGGAATTTAAATAAATATTGTGGACACTACTCTACATATTATATGACAGCAGCCTTTACACCTTGTGGTTTCTAGATCTTTATCATCAGAAAAGTAATAACTGTTATAAACTAGAAACCTGGTTGAAATTTTGGTCCCAGGTTTATAAACACTGAGAAAAGGCCACGTAAAACATATATTGTTTTAGTATTCCAGTAAGCTCAAGAGTTATAGGTACTAAGATTATTTAAATCATATTAATACTAAAATAATTATTTGTTATTCTTAGTTCAGTTTAAAGTATTTAATTAAGGAGGCGTTTCACACTGTACATGCAGAAAAAAGATTTTTTGTATATTGGTAGCCAGATACGTTTAAAAGAAAGCAATGCCTTAACCACACTTTTTAAGTGGAGAGCAAAATATAACGTCTGCAGAATATTAGAAATAATAAACGATATATGTTTTTCTTCAATACTATTTTGTTCAGTTTTTCACACTTACATCTAACCGCCAGACTCATATAACAGATACATAACTGTTTGAAAACTATATGAAGGGACGAAATTGCCATTTACAGCTAAAGAGTCAGTTTATGTATACTTAATCGTATATGATGTTAATTTTACATTTATATAAAAACTTTACATAAAAAAAATTTTAACGTTTCGTATATTTAAACCGTTTGATATTCTATCATTTTAACCCGCATATAGCAACAATAAACTTCTGTGTTATGAAACATTCCTCTATGGCCTTCAGAAAAGTAAGGATATTTAAGTGCTGTTACAATAGAAATTGGTCATTGAACTCATTGACAGTTACGTCAATAACTACATGATGGTTATAAATTAATGTTTAAAGAAAGTTACAATTGAAAGCGAGTCCTAGGCTACCTCAATATATTCACTGATAGGTATGCGGAATCTTGTAGTGCACGTCAAACGCCTGTTGTTACAATTCGTTTGGTATTGTAAACCTGACTTGTTAATTAGTGTTTAATATTAACTTAAAAATAAACTAGTTAGTAAAACAACTTAATCCAGTAACATTAGAAACTCAAAAGAAAGCAAGTTGTGTTGACTAGTGGCACGTTAATGAGAACCTCCACCCCGTCCCACTACAGCTACTACCCTAAGTTGTGGATTTAGGAGTTGCTTTGAGCCCTGTTACAGAGAACCTAATCCCTGCTTAGACGAACACGGTTTAAATTGTTACCACGTGCTTTAATTTAACACAAGTTTTCTTTAAAGGTGTGGATACAGTTTATAATCAATCATATCACATACAAGGAGTTTTATTACTTAGTAAACGTCAAAGATCATCATAAACCTATGCCATTAAAATCTTATTAACCAAATAAAATGCTAGAATAGATCATTTATTTATTAACCACTTTTTGCTTCATATTAGAATATAATATATCTACAGTTTACTATAAATAATCGAAAAAAAATCAAAGACAGAGATCTAATGAACCTTCATAACGCTCTTGGTTCTTCGGCTGTTATTACAGCATTGTGACTGAAATGTAAACATCCTCCACGATACCAAAATGGTGGTAATAAAAGCGTATATTTATTACATTTATAATCCTGTTCTTTAATTTGGAAATATCTAAGCAGCAGAAAACACTCAAACTGTTGGCGAGATTAACTTATCTCCATGGAGCATTTGATGTACAGTTTGCATACTCTACAACTAATGAACTCTTATTTATACAAGCTATATTCAGAAATTTTGTTTATTCACTGAAGATTATCTTTTTTAATCGAAACAACCAATGTTGGATGTCATTATTACGTTAACACTATCAGTTCCACGTGAATTTCCATAAATTATGGTGCTGTAGAGTAACATAAACGCCTGGGGCCGAAAACGAGATATATATTGCACTAGTGGAATAGCTAAAGAATTTTCACGATTTTAAAAATTTCAGAAAGTGACGCCTGGTTTTAAATTATTGGGGGTTGATATTTGAAGTTAAACTTAGGAGACTGGGAAGATGTAATAATAAAAATATGGTATTTGTACGGGATTCACCCCATATAAGTGGCTGATCTTAATAAAAACTATTTCGTTTGTCAGGTAAAAGCATAAGTCAAGGGCGTAACCACTTTCATTGTTGGTAGTCCATCGGGGAACTAAGACAATAATTATAGCTTTTAGAGGTTGCGAACCTATTTAAGCCACTATATAAGTTCGATCTATATGACATTGCTTAAGTCCTTATATTTATTTTAAGGAGCATACGTATGTCAAATTTAAACTTTTTAGGATATAGGGAAGATGTTGAAATAGTGATGAGTGTGTTATTTATCTGCCTGTATAAAGATTATATATATTAAAAATTATCGGCCTTCGTGAATTAAAAACCAGTTTTTCTGTGAATATCTGGATATCTAAGCCTGTAATAAAAACTTTTAGCTGTATTAAATCCAAATTCAGATTAATAAAACTTTAAGATTTTATGTGTTTACTTTTTGCCACTACTTATAAGAATACGTTATGCAAATAAGTAATTTTTCCTTTAAATTTCCCCCACTCATTTGCCCCAGATACAAAACATAAAGATTAAGATCTTATTACAAAAATGTAGTTGTGCAGTAGTTACACGAAACTTAAACGTATTAGGTACATCAAAAAAAATTAGTTATCGCAAATACCTATTTCAGATTAATATGTGTTTGGGATGGAGGGAATCTCGTTTTATCCATTTATTTGAATTCGTAAGTTAATGATAAAGAGATATTGTTAACACAATTTATGCACTATATGTGAATTTAATGGTAATGGTCTACTAATTATAATATTGGTTTAAATTTTATTATATTTATACCATATAATAAAGAATCGGTATCGGAAAAAAAATGAGTAAGGTATCATTAGTAAAAATCATGCCATAGGAAAACATTAATAGATTGAGGTCGATCGTTATGGTGACACTTACCATTACGTCATTCTGGTATCTGTTGATGACATCATAACCTGGGTCACTTTAATTAAGTTAATATTGTAAGATTATGATTGTTTACTATAACAAGTATAAATGAAAGCTTTCTAGTCCTAACATGTTTTATAAAACATGATCTGAAAGTAGAAGCTGTGTAGTTAATGAATTTTTATGATTGGTTTGTAATGTATATATTTTTTTTAGTGAGGTTAAACATTATTAGGTACAAGGCAGCTAATTTTAGATATCAGGAATGATTTATTAATCCAATAAGAGTTAGAATTTATCTCACAATGTATCGTCAGATGTCTAGTGTTTATAACTATAGGACAACTTAACCTTCTCAGTACAACTTTAGATAAGATTATAGCTGATTTATCTAATAACAGGTATTTAGTTATGAACAATGTAATAAGCATATAACACTTGGTCGCTTCTCATTTAAGTACTGCTTATACTATGTCTTGAGGCTGTTTCTTTCATGAGTATTCCTGGGTTTAAGAATATATAAAAAAAACTATTGTTTAACTTCTTGTTTAATTTTATAATTGGTAATTTTACAAGTTATAGGTAAACGCTACTAAATGAAGAGTTAGGTAGAGTAATGAGTTACTTACTCTCGGTTATTATACATATTTGAACATTTCATGATTTTTCGTATCAAAATCACCTGATTAGGAGACGAAAATGTTTATTAATATAATCAGGAGTATTTAATGGAAAGTAAAAATGTAACGAGATTCAATTGTGTTTGTTGTAGCCAGGAAGGCGTAACAGAATTACATTGTGCGCACAGCGGCTTTCTGCTGATATTTAGTGAGGAGAGCTTCGATGGGAGTTAACATAAATCTTTCGTAGGATTTTAAATTTTAGATGAATTTTTAAAACCTGAATATAACGACTATATTTTGTAATGACTTATACATTATTGTGTGAATAGAAACTATAGGTTGGTATTGTTTATTTGACTCTCCATATATGACTCTTTTGTAATACCTCATATATATATATATATATATATATATATATATATATAAATATTCCATAGTAATTTTCTAAAGGTTCCACTCTATATAAAAATAACATGAAATATGAAAACGGAATTAAAAAAGATATGAATAAAAATTGTCGCAAAAGTCACCTATGTTCTCTTCGTAACATTTTCTCATACGTTTAGTTTTTATTTTTCATATTATAACAAGTATGATATAAAAAAAAAACAACCACATCTTCCACTTCTGATAAAATGTGTTTGTGTTTTGGGGTAAACGTGTCTAGCTTCAGGATATCACTCTTCTTATGATAACGCTCCTATCCTCAATTTCAACACGGATGATCTGTCATAGTCTGGTCAGCACTATAAGGAAAACCCGCCACCATGTGAATCATATTATCACTGAATTATTGGACGTTCTGAGCATGTTATGGTGTCTTGTTATCCTACAAAATTATACGTGACTTTTCTGACCAAATTGTTTAGTCTATAGTTAACTCTAAAGTCATAGTAATATTCAACTTCAGAAGCTGACATCTACACATAAAAAGCAGTCTGTTATGTAATAATACTAATAATCTCTTTATTACATTCTTTTAACAATTGTTACATCGAATCGCAATCGTCAATAGTTTAAGTCAATGTACACGATTTCATCCACACATCATACTCACAATTCATACAATCATTCAGGTCACAATCGCATTGACCTCAGATCCAGCAATCTCAAATATCCCAGCGGCTTGCCATGAATTCATCAACAGAGTAGAAAGCCTTGGACTCCAAAAGGAGTTTGAGACGCGTTTTAAACTGATTTTGATTATTGGAAGTTTTGATTTTTTTTAGGGAGCCTGTTGATTAATCTGATACCAAATTCTTGCGGTAGATTTTGCGCTAGTGTCAATCTGCGTTGATGCGTGCGAAAGTTGTCCCTGCCTCTAGTTTCATATTGATGAACGTTCTTGCCACGAATCAAGGTGCATCATTCTTGATCTGCAGTACATGATCACCTCAAAAATATAGAGGCAAGGCAAAGTCAGCAATCTCAACTCCCCGAATGTAGTGATATTATATAGTGAACTATAAAGGTTATCACGATCTTCGAATTTTAAACTCTTAGATTCTTCAAAATCTAGTCCCCCATTTCACATATCTCCAAATGACACAAACATTGCATACAAACAATCATAATCGAGCTATAAGTAGGAAACAGCCATAGAACTTTACATAGAACTCAGATAACATGGTTTTAATAGTATGTAAGACTCTAAGCAGCACACCTATTATGGGGGTGCTAAATTATGTAGGCTTCTTCAATATCTTAAGCAGCTGTATCGACTTGTTATTATGAACACTATTAACAATAAAGAAGCACATCCGAATAATCTAAGCATAGTATGTGAAGCTAATCTTAATAATAATATTATATGCAAAGGTCAATTACTCAGCTGTTATTACTAACCCCTGTACTCTAGAGCGACTATCTGTACAAACAATACACTTCCGAGAGTCATTATACGCTTTCAGAATGATTAAAGCGAATTATTGTCAAAGATGTTTTCCACGTTTTTTTTATTTTTAATGCAGTTTAATTTTGTATTTTAAAGTTAAAAAACGAGTATTGGTTTGTTACATAAGAAGAATCACTATCCTTTCCTACTAAATTCGTTTAGTCTAAAATGCTCTATACAAATAAAATATTTCTTTTATTTCTAATTTCTTACTCGTTTTACAAAACTTGATTGTTTACTCATCGTAATTATCTGACCTCTAATGGTCGGTCTCTAATACTGAAATTATCATTACAGATTATTATTTTTGTATGTATTAATATCAACCGATTATATCTAGAAAATCTTAGAGTATATACGGCGTTATAACTGACTATCTTTTGGACGGTATTTTCAGGTAATAGTCGGTCAAAGAGAATTACATGTTGAGACTGTTTTGCTTGTATAATGCAACAATATTGTATATAGTTTATACGAAGCAATATACAATGATATACTGTGCTGCAATTGGTGCAGAGACTAATATCCATACTATTATACTACGACATTGTGGCCACGTTTAACACGTTACTGCACCGTGTGCACAGTGTACATGACTGGTAATGTAACAGCAATCTAGGTATGACCCTCTTTTTATAAAATATACTATCGTATATTTTATCAAATTTCATGTTACAAATCCAAAGACCTCGCAGTTTCTTTTTACAGTAAGATATTTTAAACAAAATAATACTTCCTAATTATATGGCGTATTATTCGAATGAAAGTCACATATATCTCCACTTCAGACAGAACATAGACAGTATGTAGAAAACAACAGTCTGTCAGTTTACAGGTGCTATATTTTTGACAATAATATCCAGCATGCTGTTATCTGTTGAGGGGATATGTCACGCTGTTTTCGGTGACACCTGAACAACGGTTTTGTGGTGAGGGGTGGATGTGTGGTTTTGACACATGTTCTATCTTATTGCAACAGCACATATTAGATATTTTATAGTAAACTGTTTTATATTAAAACAGTAATGAAACATTACGCACACAAATTTAGATGCTGTTTTAAAAATATAATTATTTCAGGTAGAATTACTGAGATTTTATATATATATATATATATATATATATATATATATATATATATATATATATATAGTACATAACAGATTTACAATTTTGCGTTTTAAAAATATATTAATTGCAATTCGGTCATGAAATTTAATTTTAATAATCGTAGGAATATAGGTATGGACGATAAACGGGTATAGTAACTACTTAATAATAGTCATCCAATCGTTAGATCATTTCAAATATTTTATAATTAGTACATTCTCAAATTGACCTGGAAACTATTAGTGTGAAAGTAACCAGAGTATTACCAATAAAATAAACAGTAATTTCCTGTTCATCTTGTTTTTTAAGATGAAATGCACTACTATCTATCGTGAGTAGGACTCATGTTCTCACTTTTAAACTCTTATCATCCTAGACAGCATTATAGAACGATGTCTAATCATCCAATTAGTTTTCAGAGATGTTTCGTGTTTCTGTTTTGTTCATTTTCCCCATTAGGATCATACGTTTGGAATTTACACCCACACAACAATTTTTAAAATTAAAGTGATCTTGTGCCAATTCAAATTATCTCATTTATCTTATCTCAATTGTCTCTTGTCTCAATTTAGCAGGGCTACTTTGTAATTTGTATTGATAATTTAAAATTCTTCAATCATTGATTTATATAATCAAATTATATATATTCACCTTAAATTTCAAATACATATGGCAACGTTTAAAATTGTGTATGTTTATATCACTTATTGAGTTAATAGATGCATGTTTCAGTATAGGTTGTTTCGAGATGGATGAAAATGCTCAATATTATATATCAATTAAAAATCATCATAAATATAGCAAATACGTAGTATCAACAAAAGTGATGTTAAAAGAAATAATTGTGTCCTACTCGCATTATTCCACTTTTAAGCTGAGTACTCAAAGTACGTGTAATGAGGTAGCAAGTTTGCTATGAGATACCTTTAAAACAAGAAATTTTGGAGTAACAATCACAATGCAGACGTTTTTGGTCTATTCTGATATCCCAAAATACGAATTTTAGACCTCATAATTGAATTCTAAGAAATATGTTACAGGAATAAATATATCCATTCACAGTATTTCTTTATTTTATTATTACAATTTACTGTAGTAAACATTTAGTAAATTTATTTTTATTATGAAAATGTGACATGAAATCTAGAAGGGGGGGATAGGTTGAGGTTTGAATTATAAGTTCCGTTTAAAAACCCCCTGAGAACAAAGGCAAGACAAATTCAGCAGAGCTTCACCCACAGTAAACTTCCTTCCCCCAACCCGAGCTGCGTGCTCAATGTGAGAAAAAGATTGTATGGCCTTGGTTATTTCTCATATGTTTAGAAACGTAATTGTGAATATTATTTGATTCACCTTATAATTATAAATACTATATGATAGATTACTAAATATTCTCGTATATTTTTTCTTTGATGTTATAATTGTTGCAAATAATATAGTTTAGAAATTTAATATTTCTACCATCTTAAAATATTAGTATTAAATATTATCACAGTTATACGTATTCAGGTATTTTATAAAATTATATAGTTTTTAAAACACGTTTTATAATAATATTGTACTACCCGGTCCAGTATTTATGATATAAATATTACGAAAAGTTGTTATTTTATACAATATATAAAATAATATATAATATATATATATAGATATATAGATATATGTATAAGATATATATATATATATATATGTATATCTTACTTAAAACGAAACATTATTTTAAATTAAAAATTAAGTCTAAGGTGTTACTTCATCTAAAACAATATTATAACTGTAAATGTGGTAAAACGTTTTTCAAACTATGAAATGTGGCCCTGCAACTCTCCTGCAGCTATCCATCCGACAGTATTACTTGTAATAATAATAAATAATAATCGCAGAAAGTTTATTCTGGGACCAAGTTATTCTCTTCCTAACTCATTCAGAGTAGACACTACTAAAACTTTACTAGCTATCGAAAAAGCTTAGTAATCTGAAATATTAACTCATATTTAACAAATAGACTTTCCTATAATTTAATGTTATTAATAGTCCGGTGGAGCTATATTCTGCGTTTCTTTGTTCATAAACAAATACAGCTAAACAATAAAAAATATAACATTGTGAAATAAACAGATGTGTGTGTGAGGAAATTGGAAAGATATTATGCGAGGTGGACTTCAAAATTACGAGAATTAATGGAAACACGGTTTTCTCTAATTAAATCTGATATTTTAATCATACGGTATTTGGATTTCACCCATAAACCGTTTAAACAGTATAATTTATATTATATTTACTAACATATAAGGTTCATTCAATTACTACACTTACATGAAACTAGTTATTGATCATTAATTACAATGGATTATTAAAACTATGAGGTACAAATAGTTAGTTTATTACGTCACACAAGTGGCACTCTTGACATTTGGTGGAGAGTCGTCGAGATAGCAAGATATACTGACGTTGGAGTTTGAATACTTTTTGTATTAAACATGTAAAACCCACTATAGTTTTTAATGTAAACTGGCTTATCAATATTATAAATTTAGTACGGTAGATAAATACTATGTCATATGATTGTATAATTTTAATATTATTTTGAAAGATGAACCTATAAAAAACTATTTACTTTTCCAGAATAAATTCTGTGTTAATTACTTAATCAGTAGGGTTTCATAAGAAAACGTTTCTAATTAATTCTAAATTTCTTTCTATTGTTCTAATATCTAGAAAACTATTCTTACAATCGTGAAATCCATCACCTAATATTATGTCACAATATAAAACTATTAACTATTAGACTGTCCACAATTTGACAGGTTAGAATAACCATAGTTCGAGCATACTTTGTACTATTTATATATACATTTTGACACAGATGTTTTATTAGTGTTCATTTATAATTAAAATGTAACTATTTTATAAAGAATAGTATATAAAAATAGATAACCCACAGTATGGTAGATAACATGGTATGTGTTGACATCTAATATAAATTCTTTCTAGTGTTTTATTTAATTGGTGAGGAATAAGATAACATATAGGTACATCAAAAGACTTTTGGACAATTAGAAAAATTTAAAACTACTTCTTTTTATTACATCTATTATTTCATCATACATTATTTTATTCAATCAATACAATTAAACAGATAGGCCTGTCTATGAAGATTACACATGTTATTTTTAATTCATTAGGTATGTGATACTACTATATTGCTGAGTCTCAGTCACTGTAATACCTTACAGGTACTATGTAGATAATTCCTGAACAAAAGAGCTTGGACAATGGATGTCCCTATATATGAAGGTTTAAAGCGCAGCGCGTAGTACGTATATCATAAGCAGAATTAACCCTGGACATTGAATCGTTATATGGTCTTTATATATTTTATAATTAGTATTTTAACCCATTATATAATAATATATGTTTATCAATGAAAAATTATTCTAGAATTTATTAAATATTTAAAATTTTTATGACTACTATTATACTATTGAGATAACAAATCTTGTCCATTTTTTAGTTGTTTATAGATTTTAAACACAATAAATGGTAAAATTTGGCTTCTATTATTAGTTTACCAAATATATTTGCAGTTATTACAAATTCCTATCAATATTTTCCATGAATGGTTAATTGCTACACATAATATTTATTAAATGATTAAATATTCGTTTCATCGAATTCTATTTGTGTAATCACAGAAGAAAACTCTTTTTCATACATGTAAATTATGAAGTTGATACGTACACAAAACGTTATACATTATACTATAACATAATTTATAAATTAGTTTTAATTTGTTTATACATGTATCGTTTCGAGATTTCAATTAGAAGTTTCAAAATTTTGGCTATTTACCACAAGTATTTTTAAAAGGAACTTTCATTATTTAAAAATAAAAAAGCTGGAAATTATTTTGATATATTGACGTATTAAAGTACGTAATATGATGCAACCCAGGTTGACTACGATCCGTGGGCCCTTGGTTACAGAATTGTGCCCCAGAAGCTAAGCGCCAGCTCCTACCTTCCATCATGGAGGGTGCCTCCATGGAGAGAATCGAGACCGTCTTTTTCCGAGACACCAGATTTGCTGCAAGTTGATTCCGGAATGGTAGAGGACATTTCTGCCTTCACCAATAAAGAGTTGGAAATCTCAGTTCTTTCTGACAAAAATCAGAGCTTCTTGCCTAGATGGAAATTTGAGCGAGGCTCTTAAACCAGATTTCTCGTTTCGTCCTGGCTTATTGTTGAAGATGTATAATGCCATCCATCTTCGAAGGAATCTTTCTTTTATCCTGAAAAATATCTAGACTCATCATGAAAGGGATAGGCGATCCTGATCAGCTGTCGTTCTACAGTACGTGTTGAACACTCTAGAATTGTACTAGTTGAGCATAAATCTGTTTATGTCTAAAAACTTAAATACGATTATTTGAAATTGTCATAACTGCTCTATACAATTTTAGAACTTAAAAATAAAATTCAAAAACTATTCCGTATCTTCCTAAAGTTTTGTGAGATGGATAATGAATAGTCTGTGATACCCGGTTAAGTAATTACTATGAGTATAAACAACAAGGTTAGGTTAAAAGATTACACTGCTGTTTGAAATTGGTAAAATTTAATAGCAGTAAAAGATTAAAAAAAATAAAAGAAGACATTGGATTTTAGACTTTTTGAAACAAAATTTAAAGAAGTAATTTTTGCATGACACATTATAAAGTAGAATAAAACATGTAGCTTAAGATATTTCTCGTTCAAACGAGTATATACACTACTGTAGTGTTTATATTGAGTGAGAAGAACGAGCGGTTGAATCTCCAATTACTCCGTAATTTACATGAAAATATTTGCCCATTAGGTATGTTATAACACTTCTAATATAAAATCGTCATTAAGAATATGAAATCTTCTAATGTTGTTTCAGCTGGAACCAATACAGATAAATTTGGTGGTGTTATTTTTAGAGTCTTTATACTTCTTTTAGGTAAAATAAAAATGCGAAACTTCGTTTTGAAGAACATTACTCATAGCAATAATGGACAGAACCTAGGAACTGCGTAATTTGATAAATGGTTCCAGCAAGAAATGCATACATATTATTTAGGGCGTCAGTAAAAAATGTTTCAAATTTGTGTTTTCTAAAATTTTTGAGTGCCGTCATGTAAATTTAAACGTATTAAACAATCATGTTATTTTTCAAAATAAAAAACTCATTTTTATTTTGGCTTTCCTTTAAAAATATATATTTATGTCTCCATTCAGTGATTTGAAAATTATGATTGATGGATATTTAATACAGAACTTTATGAGTAGTTATATAAAATCGATACAATGCCAATACATATGAAACTCAACCAAAATGTTTTAAGAACTTTTGTTACTGCAAGTTAATTGTATGGCAATCTAAGTTGCCTGGCGAATCGAAATTGCTTTAAAATGCAAGTTGAATCTCAGGTTTCATTTTAATTAATTACGGCTCAAAATATATCAATCAAAACCATATAAATCTTGAGAGTAAATATATTTACTAGTTGCATCAACCCCAGTATCGTTAATTAACGAAGAAAATGAATTATAAACGAGTAGAAAATGTCCTTATGTCTACTCTATTTTTTCCCTTTTATTATTATGATAAATCCATATCCTTTACAAAAAATTTACGATTTGATTTTTTTATTATGATTACTGATAGGAATGTAGTTTACTTTACTGGGAGTACTTGGTGGCTACGACTATTTCAATAAGAATATCTTAAGAATAACTAACTTTATTAATTTAAGTATTATCATTATTTTTAAACATCAAGAGTTAGGAGCACATGGATTGAAGAGGCAGTTTTTAAGGATCGCTCAAGTAAAATTAAAAACAATTCAATTAAAATATTTGTGACGAAAATTAAAGAGCCCGATTGAATGTTAATGTGTGCTCGGCCTGAAGTAGAGAGAAAAACGTTGATACTATTGTATGCAAATGTAATGATAAATCTCTGAATATTTCTGTTTTTAAACTCACTTGAAAAATACTGGACCGATTTAAAAGAATTTAAACCTCCGATTTATTTTTGTTATAGTATTATTACCCTATGGGTTATAGTAGGTGAAATATGAATTTAAACAAATTGCTCCTACAAGACATTTAGATATCATTTCCGAACTTCCTTTTTAAAAAATATCTTATGTCTTGGGATTTAAAATTTACTCTCGAAACAGTAGTTTTATTTTTCAGACACTAATATTCTAGAAGTTTTTAACCAATAAGTGATGCAAGATTGCACAATACTCAAAATAATTGTACATGATAAGTATTAAATTTTGTTTGTAATAACATTTGGATTATTTTAAGAGAAAAAAATTTAATTATTTTTCTGTAGCGTGAGTGAAAACTGTGTAGTAAATTTTTGATAACGCTAACGCAATATCTTTGGATGGATAAGAATTCAAACTATGCACGTAATGACTTTCAGCAAGTAAAATTCCAATTCATTCGTGCATGAAACAATTTTTTTGTTTAAATTATTAACGAGCTCAGAAAATATTTAAAAACATGTTTTAGATAGGAATATTATTTTTTCTTAAAATATTTGTGTCAGGTTCCGTGTTAAGTTTCGTGGCAATTATTATGATATCACGGGGAGTAATATTCATTAAAAACATGATTAATTGTACTGAGTCAACCTAAAATTGTTGTTTATCAAAAATATATTTTTATTGTTCAAACTGACAATTTACCTGATGTAAAGGAAATAATTTTGAATTTATTACACACAAAAAATCATTTTACTTTCTTAGAACTTTAAAAAGTCCACTGAAATATATATATGTTATTTTTCTTATGCAAGACTGCAAATTTACTGTATATTGTATAAGACAAAAATGTGGAAAGTTTGTTACATTAAGGTCATATTTAAAGAAACTTGACATTGAAAAATGAACATTAAGATTACATTTTTAAAAGCTGGTGAGGTTTGGATGAAAGTGATGAAACAAAACTAGCTTTGCCACACCGTCATTTGACTCTTCTGACACTCAACCTTCTCTAGCTCGAGACCTCGTCTAACAATGTTTTAAATGCTCCACTATGAGAGTCATTTATCTCAAAAAATGGTGGTTATAACCGTAACTGTATACTGTGACAGGGTTATGTCCCCTTGGAGATATACATAAAACAACGATTGAATCAAATGGTACTTACTTTACCCAATAAAATAATTTGGATAGATAAATTATAATTTAAAGTTAGTATTTGTCGTTACTCAGTAAGGTTAAATGCAAGAATAATTATAGCAAGAATGACATATATTATATAGTACGAATTGGGATGTTTTTATTTTTAAGTAGTTAATTACGTTTCTATTAGTTAGTTAATTCACTAATAAAAACACACGCTGAGTCGCTGCTCTCGTCTATATAGTAGACATACATCTGATCACCTCTATTTGCTGGACTAACTAACATTATTAAACGTAACAAACTGTTCTACTGTTTTCCTATAGACGTCTTAGGCCGTCTCGACGCCCATCTCCGATGGTTCTTAACACATCTAATAACCTACATTTACTTTTAATTAACGTTAACAATTAATTTTGCCCAATTCAATTATTTATTATATAGGAAATAAATACCTTATTTCTTATATGGTTTTACATTATAATAATTAGACTATTTAGTATTTTGACATAATCTATGAGTCCCATGGCCAACAAATTACAGTTGTTTATTTTGTTTTAGATTTTAGATACAATAATTAGTTTTAAGATATGAAACTGGTTTATTATTATTAATATGTTAGTAATTATAGATCGGCTGTGCATATCAACAATAAATTGAGTCGTCTCTACGCACAAGCCTCTGTGGTCCATGTGAGACTATATTTTCGTTGTATGTAAAGTGTACTTTGTTCGTTTATAAGTTTTTAAAATAATTTTATATTGATTTGATTGTAATTAAGACGCCAATTCAGATTACGAATTACTACGAGATATAAATACCTTGTGAAATAAATTTGAAAACTCCGAATCACCTTATTCAGTTGCGTAAATAAGGTCAGTTGTTCCTTACAATGCCGTGCCGCTATAATAGAGTAAGTACAGTTTGAAAACGCAGAGGTGTAGCTCTCTCTTTCCACACACACATCCGCTTTTAGAATAACCAGGCTGTTAGTCAAAGAAACAATTTTTATTTACAAACAATTTCAAGTTTAGTTTTAAATTAAAATGTCCAAGATATATATTTCGTCACTATTGATGATAGAAAATTGTAATGATCTTTAATCTATTAAAAGTAACATTAAAAATTATTTTATGTCGCATTTGGGTTTTTAACAGTTTAAAATTAAAAATTAAGATAAAAATGTTAAGAAAAAACGGTAAATTCATCATTTTAAACTAAAATTTGTAATACACGTACTTTTTATTGAAACATTAGGCATAAACTCATTCATTTCCATGTATATATGAAGTTTCATGCCAAATTTTAAGTATACCGATGAACTCATACATTTAGAAATAATCTTCAGATAGTTAAGTAAAGCCTCAGCCAAATACTGTTAGTGGAACCTTCCTATAGCCGCGTTTGGGAAGAAATAATGTTACGTGTAAAAGGTTTTAGTCCATAGTTCAATGTTATATAGGTACTCGAACATCCAGCAGAAAAGCTAACACACATGTAGCATATATACAGACAGAAGAAGATTTTTTTCTACAAACTGTAGCTAAGTAAAATACACATAAATTCACGTTGTTATAGCCCATTTCTTTCTAGATATATCAGCCTGAGTAACTGGCTTTGCAATCACTAAGCGATATTCCATAGAGTGACATGCACCATCATAGAGCTCGATAACCCTAATGTCAATATAAATATTTATGCTATGTTTCAAGTTTGTATTGTGCCCTGATGTCGTGCGGAGTAACATAGATAGGCAGACAGACATAAAAATGTTTCATCTCTTTAAGGGATGGAGTTCCTAATGGATTTCCAGTAAGTTTCACATGGCTACAAGTGTAGCTTGGACAAAATTGACATAGTGTAGTTAAATTCGGTTCTGTGTCAAAACGTTTATTTTAGTAGGGTTTAGAGTAAAGCTGCATGGTATATAAAAGTTTCTTCAATAATTTATCACTTTTAAAAGGTGAAATTCGTTTTAAGTAGGTGGTTTATGGCTACTTTAGCTGTCGTCATAAATTTACACCGAAAAAGAGAGTTATCTGCAGATTCCTTTAATTTAAACTACCGTTTTTCTGTCCCTTCAATAGACTGATATGAAATTTTGATGAATCCCAAAATTATTCGCACCGCAATTGAAGGAAAAGCTAGTATAAATGTAAGTCACACAATAAACTACGTCTAAAATGCGCATTTTATTGTTTTATAAAAATATACCCTTTTAATAATGTAACTAACATTTTAAAACATATCAAAATACTTGCACTTATCACTCGGTTGTTTTTTTAAATAATAAGTATTTGAATTAGGCGTAAAATTATTCAATAAAATATATTTAATGTGATGCACTCAGATTTCTACTCAACAAACATTTAGAAATGATGTTACGAATAGCACTTCTGTTACTAAAGCCTTCCTGCTATACGAGCGTTACTAAACGCAGAGTATAACATTCAAACTGAACTGTTAAACAAATAAACTGATAACAATTTTACAATTTATTGTTAGACTAATTTCAGATTATTAAATTGTACTGTAATTAAGATATTTTGTAGAAAATCTATAGTTGAATCATATTCAATTTTATAAATATTAATTAAGAGCATTCCCCTCTTAAAAGGATTTTCCAACGCAGCGTTGATTTAAAGCGACACAAATTTAATCACCACATTCGCGAGGCAAATGGGAGAACCTGCTTGAATGTTAATGTCTTCTCAAGTGGTTGCTGTGAAAAATTATTGTAAAGGGGTATTTGATATTATTAGCTTATATGCATTTATCACATCCTATTTTCAACATTACTTCATGGTAGTTTATATCATTTCATTATGTCAAAGTACATAATTTTTTTGAATACACGTGATATTAAAATTTCCACGTGTATTTTAAACTAAAACGATATAATATTGCAAAAATAACTGGTTTCTCCAGATATTGATATATATTTTATATATGTTTTTATAATATACAAGTATACAAATGTCAAAAACATATTGAGAGACATATTTTCTCAGTTTTAAGCATAGCCTAAACTAGAACATTGTAAACATAATAATATAACTTTATTGCGGTAACAATAATAAAATTGCATACAAACCTCAAAAAATATTTAAATAATAAAAAAGATAGGCCTACACTTCATTTACTTACGCACACAGTCACATTTGTCTCTCATTCACTCTTATCTTCGTTCTCAATAGACAATCCTGCCACTGCCACCCCAGAACCAGGTAATTTATCGTGTTAGTTTTGAATTTCGTCCCAGCGGCTCTCCATAAACTCGTCATCCGAGTAAAACGCCCTCGACACTAAAAGGTGTCTTAGTCGAGTTTAAAATTTTTTTTGTCATTCAATTGTTTGATATCTTCAGGGAGCTTATTGATTAGCTTGACACCACCTCAGGCGGTAAACGTTCGAATGCTGTGGTTCTGTGTTGTTGAACGCGGAAGTTGTCCCTGCCTCTAGTCCCATACTGGTGAACGTCCCTGCCTTGAACCAAGTTACACTTAGAACGACAGTACAAGACAACCTCCAGGATATAGAGACAGGGCAAAGTCAGTAATCCAAGCTCCCTGATGGTGTTTTTGCAAGAATCTCTGAAGTTCACTTTTGAAATGATTCGGACAGCTTTCTTTTGACTTCTAAATACACGTTCGAATTTATATTTAGAACAGCTGCCCTACAGTCTCAAACCGTATGTCAGATGTGGATATACCAAGCCAAAGTAGGCCGTTCTTAGCATATCCAAAGAGCAGAATTTTGCAAGGTTCCGTAAGACATAAATGCCTGAGGAATCCTTTGAACAAATGCCGTCAATGCGATCGTCCCAAGTCAGCCCTCTATCTAGGTGCATTCATAGGAACTTGGTGGAATCAGTTTCTTCTATTAGAACATCATCCGCCATCACGGTAGCGAAGTTGTCAGGTTCTTGCTGCCGAGGAAAGAAATTGACGACCCTTGATTGGCCCTCTGATTTAGTGTTGAAAAAACTAAATACATGAATTCAGTTCTAAAAATGAGTTGATTTCTAATTCATGTTTTGTTTTTGCTCTGATGCAGAGAGTTGTATCGTCAGCATACTGAACCATCTTCCCTGTAAGGATCGATGAGTTCAATCTAGTGACGTACACAAGGAATAGGACAGGTCCAAGGATAGATCCCTGTGGGACACCGTAAGTCATTTGAACCTTTCCTGACAGGGTATTTTATTTTATTTATTCAAACAATTTTATATGACAGCTACAGAAACATGTTCCAAAACAGCTATCTTAACTAAGTTACAATATATAGACATAAATAGTAATGTACAAGTTATAATGAAAATAATATTCTGACAGTCACGTTAAAAAATAACCAAAAGCATATTTTTATCTAAACTTAAACTAATTCTATGAATAACTCTAAACTCAATTAGTTAAACTAAACAGGAATATCAATATAACTAATCTAAATCAAAAAGGTTGCTACATTTCATTAAAAATACACTTAACTTATCATTAAAAACATCTAGATCGGAAGCATAACAATTTAATAATCTCAATATTTTGTATAAAGGAAAGTTAAAATGTGACAGTGTTTTACACCTTGGTAAGGAAAACAAATTAAATGTTCTTACCCTTCGTCCAGGTACATATAAATGAATGTTCTCTAATAAAAACCTGCTATCGATAGAACCATTTAAAACTTTGTGTGTTAAGGATGCTAATGAAAGTTTTCTTCTCAGAGACAGTTTAGGGGCAGCAAAAATGTTTCTCAAATCGGAAGTAGGAAAATCAAAGGGACATGAATGAGAAAATCTTTTGAAATATAAATATCTTAGAAATTTATTCTGGAGAATTTCTATTTTATCACAATCAGACTTGGTTATTGAATCCCACACTACCGCAAAGTATTCCAATTTGCTTCTGATTAAAGTTTGGTACAACCTTATTATGGCTTCTGTATCTTGGAAAGACCTAGTATTTCTTTTAACAAACCCTAACAGCTTATAAGATTCAGCTATCACGCTATATACGTGATCATTAAAAGTAAGAGTGGAATCAAAGATTATGCCCAAGTCCTTTATTGTATTGACTGACTTTAACGGAGTACTTCCAATATGATATAAATTATTGATAGAAACATTTCTCCGAGAGTATGACATAGCAAAACATTTCTGGACATTGAGATATAATTTATTAAATAAACACCAGGAACTAAGTTGATCAATTGAGATTTGTAACAGTTGTGTATCTAATGTACTGTTTATTGGTTTGAATATTTTTAAATCATCAGCAAACAACAAAACACTTGCAGTCAGAGAAGCAGTCTGGTAGATCATTAATAAAAATTAAGAAAAGAAGAGGCCCCAAATTTGAGCCCTGGGGCACACCCGAAGAACTGTGAAATATTGAAGATCTAGTACCAGAAATTGAGACATACTGAGGTCGATTTTTTAGATATGAAGCCATCAAACTGCAAGCCCTCATTGAGAACCCCAAATTTAATAATTTATTTAACAGAATATCATGGTTAACTTTGTCAAATGCCTTTGATGCAGTTATTCGCAATATGCATACACTGGCTTCTATCCCTGAGGTAATACGAGATCCATTCGTGCGGCAGACCTCGAACACCACATGTCGTCAACTGTTACAACAGTGTTTCGTGATGTACACAGTCAAATGCTTTAGAGAGGTCTATAAATATGCTTAGCACATGTTCTCTTCTCTCCAGGCCATCGACAACTGTATCGATTAGGTCTGTGACCGCATCGATTGTGGATTTGTTTTTTTCTTAAACCGAATTGTTCGGAACAGAGAATTTCAAAACGATCAAGGAAATTTTCAAATCTGCCAAAACAATCTTTTCAAGAACTTTGCTTATGACTGGGAGTATTGAAATTGGACGATAGTTGCTTGCAAGGCAAGGGTCGACTTTTTTTTAAATGGGTGTGACTTTCGCAGATTTCAAAAGGGAGGGGAAAATGCCTTGTGCGAAAGACAAGTTGATCAAATTTATGAGTGGAGCCAAAATATGCTTAGAGCAAACGTTTGAGCAGCCACACAGACATGCCGATGATGTCACATGATTTTTTTGGTTTCAATCCCTGTATCACGCGGGCCACCTCATCCTCACTCACAGGAGAAAGTGCCATGGATGAGACCGGTCCCATCGATGACACTTCGCTGCAATTGAGGCCTTTTAATGATGAGTCAAGTGATGCCACAGATGAAAAAATGAGTTGAACTCACTTGCCACTTTAGAGGGATCTGAAATAATTTCGTCCTGGATTTTGAGCTTTGGAATTTGGGAATTTTTTGAGCAATTTCGCTGTGTTGTTATATTTTTAATAATGCTCCAAGCGTTTTGAAAAAGTTTCCGCAATTTTTCAATTTTGTTTCAATTTCACGTGCTTTTGCAGACTTTATTGTTTTCCGATATTTGCTCTTGAAATTTCTAAAAAAAGTTTTAAATTGTTCATTTTTGGTGCTAATGTAAATCGAATGGTAAAGTTTGAGCCGTTCTCGTAATTATAAAATTTCCTTCGTCACCCAAGAATTTTGTTTTGCTTGTTTGCGTTCTTTAAAATTTTTGAAAGGACAAGTTACATTTAAGTGATAGACAAAAAGATTATGAAACGCGGTGTGAGCTTCATCTACGCTTTCAAGATTGTCTAAAAACGACCAGGACTCATTTTTTTAAAACGAATTCAAAAGGGCAATGTTTTGCGAGCTAGTGTCTCTTTTGATTATGGATGACGGGTGTTCAATTTTCTGGCTAAAAATTACTGATAGTTGTCTCCTGAGCGAAGTGGTCAGAGATGGCCGCATTGGAAACAGTGACTGAGGCGTTTGGAATGTTTGTGATGACGTTGTCGATGGCTTTACTCGATGTGGCGGTCACTCGTGTTGGTGCGTTTACTGACCAGATCAATCCGAAAGAATTTAGGATGTCGCGTAGTCGCTGGGTGAGGGGGTCGGTGTGTGGTCTAAAACATCAATGTTAAAGTCGCCAGTTATGGTAAACTTTGACGACTTCAAAAAGATGGAATTTAGAAGATTTTCAAAATTTTCAAAAGAAATATTGCTGCATCCGTTTGGAGAACGATAAGCCAATAATTGTAATTTGTTCATCAGAATTTCGGTCGATTTTTATTCCATCCACATCAAAATCTAAATCACAACTGTGAGCCAACTTGTGTGGAAGGAATTGAATATCAGATTTAACGAAAATTGCCACACCTCCCCCTTTAAAATGAGTTCGATCGTAAGATGTTGCCAATTTATAGTTGTCAATCCTGAACAGTCTGACTGTTTCAGGTTTGAAACCATGTTCAGAAAAAAAGAAAAACGTCAGGATGCAGTTCGCGTGCCATGGCTACAGCTTGTCTGCTTTGTTGGTGGCAGTCTGTGCATTTTGATGCACAACCGAGAAAATTTTGGTTGAATTTTGAATTTTGTTGCTTTGATGTTTCTTGTGGAATTTTTGACGCAAAATTTTGACGCTCTGGTTCTGATGTGTCTATCCTTCTTTTGCATTGGCTAAAAACTGACCGTTTTATCAGTGTAGTGAAGGTTGGCTGGGCATTTGCTCTTCACCGCCTCGGCGAAGGTGTCGTAGGCCATGGTCCGGACTGGTGGTTCAGGAGGAGCTGGCGACGTATGGGCGGCGGGCGATCTCGGCTGGGCCGACGGCGGCGGTCCGCAGGGGTCAGTGGGCGGTGCCGGGGTGACTGCGCGGTCCAACATTTGCAAGGGTGACGAACGGATCGGTGCAGTTACTTCAGTGACGCGACGACGGGGCCGAGGCATCATACCGGCAATCCTCTGAAGTATGAGGTCGGCCAGCAGTCGTTTGCCACTTGCACGCAGGTGGTGGCCGTGTGGGGTGAAGTGGCTTCGATCCATGTTGCTGATATCCTGCATTTCCGCGCCCTCGTAACGGATACACAAACTCGGCAATATAATTATTGACGAGAGCCGTGGTCTGGTGAACTGGGCTGTCAGAGGGCAGGTCGTGCCTCGTAGGCAGCGACAACACGAGGAGCACGGAGGACGAACAACAGTGTTCCACAATTTTCTCCAGTCTGCTGAAGATGATGTCCTGCTTCCCAGCAGCCACGTCATTTGTCCCGGCCATTAGTATACAGCAGTGGTCTGGTGGATGGGCGGGGGCCGGGGCTACACTCAACAGACCCGCGGCAGGCTTGCAGAATCCGCCGATGTTGGTTCCTCTTGAACTTCTGCACATTAGAGAGGCGAGATGGCGTGAGTGACTGTCTCCTATCACAGTCACATTCTTAAACGGCAATTTAATTGTTGGTGCTGTTTCAGGGTTGCCGCTTTTTATTTGTTTTTCTGTCCCGGTCTGAGATTTTGCTGAATTGTAGGGTTTTTTATCGTGTTTTTTGGGGTTTTCTTTTCTTTTTCTTACTTGATTTTTTGGGGAATACTCTAAAGGCGACTCCCTCTTCAGCCGGTGCGGCTGTGGACTCCAACTCCTTTTGCAGATAGAGCTGATCACTTGATATCTTAAAGTTTGATGTGTTCATTTTTTGTTTTCAGTTCTTTATTTTTCTGCTTCAAACAGTCTTAAGGTACTTATTATTTTCTTGGTTTCTTCTTCATATATTTCACATTTGCTACATGGTAACTCAACCCTCAATGACAAGATTTCTTATATCAATTCTTCATTTTTATCCCTTTCCAGTTTTAATAAATTTTCCAGGGATTGAGAGTAGTGCTCAGCTGGTATAGTTTCATTCCCAGCAGAAACTGCCGCGGTCGCTGTACCTGGTGAACCGGCAAACGCGTGTCGATGGCTCGTGGATGCGTGCGGAGTCTTCGTCAGCCTCATTGTCCTCGAACCGTGCTCCGAGCTGTTGATCGACTACTCCTGTAGTTATAGAAGGACATATATTTCCAGCAAAACCATGTGGCAATTCGAATACTTCATTAGTGTATTGTAAAAGTCGTGTGTCTGAGGCTATTGCGTGATCAGTTACGTCTCCTAATTGTTTTTTCAGGTCAGTAATTGTATTTTTAAGAGAAGAATTGTCTAATTCTAATTCGTCTATATTTATTGATCCATTATTTTTAATAGAAATATTTGGAATAGAGTGGGTAAAAATTTCGGGTGTTTTTATTATGGAGTTTTGTGGGGTATCTTAAATGTCTGGTGGAGAGGCGGTAGTTCGACTGGGTGGCGTAGTGGAGGCGAGGCTCGTCTTGATCTCGACCACAGCAGCAGCAGATGGTGTTGTGCAGCCAGCCTTGGGTGAGGCAAGGCTCCGCATAGTGACCCGAGTGCTGAGGTTTACAGCTGATCACTGCAGTCATGTCAGGGTTGGTTGTAACAGTGGCACCGCAGGTTTTTCCAAGGCATCTCCGGACCTTTTTTCCATTTTTTCTACAGTAACTTTCTCTTAATTTATGTCCATTAAAAACAATATGTGGTTTGCCGTTCGTAGTTGACTGTATTTCAATTGTCATTTTCGTAAATAAAAATGATTGCACAAGTATTAATATAAGTTAGTAATATATAAATATAGTCCAGATAAATAAATAATTTCTTAGAGACACGACGAGAATAACAAACACAAAAAAATTAAAATTAAAAAACAATGATTTAAAAACAATTATTTAAAAACAAAGTCCAGATTGTAGTCAGGTAGGTAAAAGTAAAATCAATAGCGCCTGCGAGTGACGGATGCAGTCAGTACAATCAGGGATGTTGCGGGTTGACGGACAGGTATCTGTGGCGCCAGACAAGAACAACCAGTTGCCCGACCTGTGTTGCCCTTTTTCGGTGACTTTGTGAAAACCAAGCGGGAACTGCTGGTAATTCTTGTTGCAGATTGTTGGCAGCAATAGTTCAAAGTGCGCATGCGCGATAACGCTATAAAAAATGGTTATCAGTAAAGACAGTTCAGAGTTCACAGATTACATTCAAGCTTATCCGAGATTTTACATAAAATAGTAATAACTGGATATCACGCCCATATGCCAAACTTACAATAGAATGAGAAACACTAGCATTTAACTATTATAATTGACAAAATACTGGAAAGAGAACATTTATGTGTTTGCAATTAGGCTCCAGGCTTGCCAACACTCAATCATCATTATTTCTATGCAGATTTTCCCAGAACCAAAAATCATTATAATGCGAAAAAAAAAAAAAAAATATATATATATATATATATATATATATATATATATATGTGTGTGTGTGTGTGTGTTTGCGTGTGTGTGTGTGTGCGTGCGTGCGTGCGTGCGTGTGTGTGTGTGTGTGTGTGTGTGTGTGTGTGTGTGTGTGTGTGTGTGTGTGTGTGTGTGTGTGTGTGTGTGTGTGTGTGTGTGTGTGTGTGTGTGTGTGTGTGTGTGTGTGTGTGTGTGTGTGTGTGTGTGTGTGTGTGTGTGTGTGTGTGTGTGTGTGTAGGCTTTTCTATATAACGCTGGTTTGAAGATGGGAACTGCCGTATTTTTATTATATATCGAGACAAAACCGTACAGAGACTATCTATACAAATCCTCCATGAGTTCGTTACCTGATATTCACCCACATAAATTTAGTCTGATAAACATGCTGTTTACAAAACTGTGTCCATATGGCTATAATAGACTGTTAAAACTAAACATTTGTATGAAATAACAAACCGCTTACAATTCTCCCTAGATTAACATATCTATCACAACTTGAATAATGTAGACAGTTATTAATACTATATACAATTACAATCTTACACATGTGTCTATACGGTAATACTAGGCTGTACTGGTTCACTACCAGATGAATTTAGTCCGTTATAAGAACTATACAGTGTGTCTCACGAGTAACCCAACAAACCTATCAGGTGGTTTTATTTCATTAAATAATGAATGAAATTCATATAAACATGTGTCCGTAAACACTTTCTTAGGCGGCTAGCGAAAGTTTTCACCCGATTTTCTGGGGAAGGGCTGAAATAAAGGGAAACTGTTGTTTTATGGCGTAAATAAAATTCTATTTCGTACTTTTTCAATATTGATTGTAGTGAATCAATTGACTTAACCTAATATTCCATAAGGTAGAGAAGTGAAGAGTAAATTGTAGTTAATTGGCATCGTGAGATAAACTTAATCAAACTGGATTGAGTTGTTCGAGAAGTTTGAGTTGAGAAGATTATTTGAGAGTAAAGCTCTGTGAAATATCTAAATTACTTTAGTCATTTATCACTATCAAAGCGTGAAATTTGTTAGAATTGAAGCTTTAATGGCTCCTTTACCCTCGTAAGCCTGGAGTCTGAGGTGGATATAAAACTAATTTATCTCTTTTTTATAATATTATATACGTAAAAGATAAAGCGAATTGAATTTACATTAGTTCTATGCGCATCGATTTAATTCTTCCTTTCTACCCTACGTGTAATTTAAAAGTATTTACACTAGAATAGTATGAGGGACAAAGTTAATATTTAATACAAATTTTAATATGATAGAAAACACAAAATACACGTAAAGTTTTCCACTCGAATTTCCTAGACGCTGTTCCTTTTTATCTACTGGAATAAAATATTCCCAGGAACTTATTTAAAGTAATACATACTCTATGTTTTATTTCAATATTGTGTTTATACTTTATATTGACCGCACATCACTAGTAAATAAACTTTGGTTGTAGGATTTAAATTGAAATAATTAAAAATATTTTAATGTATCTTATATGAATCTCCTTATTTTGTGCATTTATATGTTTTTATTTAATCATTTTATTTTAATAAACGTTCTTTTGATATAAAAATGTTACACAGTTCACTTATATTTTAAATAGTAATAAATAAATATTTTTTAATACGTAATTTTGTCAGGTTGTTTACAGGTTCGTTGAAGAAACTTATTAAACTATTTCATAAACACATATACATATGTAGAATTTTCATAATTGCAATCAATTAGTATGCAAATATATTTCCCAAGATATTATAATATTTATTCACGAATTTTATACATTATCATATGAAAATATCTTTACTAAAAATACACCAAGAATAGTTTATGTTACTCTATTTCATATTTTGTTTTAATTTGAATGCGAGTGATTTTAATATATTACTTTTCCAAAAATATGTATGTAGGCGTAGAAGTTTAAGGGAAAGTACTTTATTCATCAGTCAAGAGATGTTTAACCAATTACCCCATTTTAAATATGCATCTACTGTTTGATTAAATGTGGCAAACTTTTGATTGAATATATGTGGTGGTGTTTAAGAGAAGCGGAACCAAAATTTTAAAAAAAACGTCTTTAAGAAATAACTCAAAGTACAAAAAGTAAATAATAACTGCAAATGTACATTTTTACTTATGATCTTATTTAAAAATATTCTAGCACGTTAGCTTTAGTTACCTGGATCGTCTTCACATTCTTATATCTTTTCTTGGTATTCCTCTGCTTCCGTGTCATGTTTTATTCATGCACTTTTTTCGAATAGATTAGCGAATTGGATTCTTGTAAATTTCCTTATTTGCTGTAACTGTACTAAAATAGTGACGCTATATTTTCTAGCATTTGCATTTAACATATTTGTCCTCTTTTAAATGTTATAACATCATGTACTAGATTAAAGATGTTAATTTCAGTAAACCCAATGTTCACCATTATCTTATGTTTACAAAAACAAACCCGTCAAAAAAGCATAAGCAGTGTTAAAACAGCTGACATCAATCATCTTGTAACACGGAGTTGGTTACTGCTACGAAAAACAAGGACAACTAAATAACTTTGTAATATATAAAAAAAGTAGTACTACTAAAAGTTACATACGTCTACCTGTGTTTCTGTTCACTTGTATATTTGAGATCTCTCTCAGTAGACGGTAAGCAAATAATGCATATTAACAAGTTGTTATAGTTCAAATGCTGCATAATATGTATATATTAAATATTTTTTTTTAAATAACCGCTACAAATGCGCAAATCTATACCTTTCATTTTCACGCCAACCCTAAAAACATGTTAAGGAAACCATGGAAATAATATTTTTATTGGATTATTAAACTGCATACTGTAATAAAATTTTGACATACATATATTTTATTAATATGCATGATGTCATCGAAGATGTGTTATAAAAATTTAAAGGGAATTTAATATTGTAACGATAACAGAAGTAAATAAGGAGTATACGATATGAGAGTTATAAACCAGATAAGGGATAAGAGATCCTAGTTTACTTTAATCAAAATTTTCCAGTTTTCAATTGTCACAAATGGTTTTTAAAATACTTACATACTTACCAGCTAGTCCCAGTAAGAAAAAAGTAGGACTACACCACAACACGTATCGGTTAATAAACTTCGCTGAGGTTGCTGCAACTAGTCAAGTCTATTGCTGATTTTATTAAGCCATACGTGTAAAAATAACAAAAAAATCATAGTTCTAATATCACAAAATATATACAATTTTACATTTTTATACTATGCGAACGTTATGTTTCTTTCAAATTTAGCATGATACCAATGTAAATATATTCACCAACGCTCGTTCAAATACTATATGCATTATTAAAATTGTTTTTGTTCATATGCAAAATTTAGCTTCATGCAAATTTTAAGGCTATACGTCACTTCGCTCTCGAAATATCCTGACGACAGACTGACATATGTAAAATTTGTCTAGTGCCTCGAGTAATAAGCTTTGCTAGCGCTCGGCCAATAATATGAAATATTTGTCTGCAAAATGTATCTAAATAAAGACGCATCAATTCATTATGAACGTTTATTACTTAGTGTCTTACAATAAAAGCTTTTATTGTTTAACTAACCATTACTCCTTTATGAAGTAGTCAAATTGCTTAAAAGGTTCAATTACCAAAGTACAAGAAAGCCTTGGCTTTAGTTGTAAGGCTAATGCAAACTTTTTCTCATATATGATTTAAGATCTTCTGGTTTTATAGTTTATTAGAAATGAAGCACTTCTTCTTTTTATGATTTTAGAACCGTAAATAATTAAAAAATATGAATAAAATACTTTCAATGTTTTGTTATAATTGATGAACGATAGAATGAAATATATTGTTGCAAATCAAATATTTTAGGAAAATATCTATACAGAATTTCACTGAGTAACAGGTATATAGGAGTATTTATGTTTTTTTAAACCATACATTTTCTTGAATATCTTAAATAAATTTTATATTCGACAAGGTTTAGTGTTATGAATAATATGGTTCCTTTTTAAGAAGCTAGGAAAAATTGAAAAGGAAATGTGAGACTAAGTTAGTTTAGCCATAAAGTGCTCTTGACTTACGCGGTACTCAATTCTCACCAGATCGAGGCCTGGCCCCAACAATGTGCTAACTGCTGGGTTCTGAAAAACTACCGGCATATATCTCTGATATGGTGGCCATTACCATAACCGTAAACTTTGACCGAGTTACGTAGATCAATGACACATTAAACCACGCAAAACATCCTTCGTTCACTCACAAATATGTCCAGCTACAATCTAATATTCGTGTATAAACCTTTGTCATATATTTCTTTTGTAATAAGATAAAAGGGAAAACATTTCTTAAAAAAATTATAATTTGGCTTTATTTTTCAAATACTATACAAAAAAACGAATTTAGGGCTATAATTCCCGTCTTCGAATCAAACTTAGTATAATAATTAACGGTTCTTAAATCAAAAACAACAAACTACAAAATGTTTTTAAATAAAACAAAAATTGTATAAATAAGGTCTTCTAAGAAAACTAATATGAATAAATCATTCATATACACATTGACTTTCACTTCACCAGTCCTTTAGGCCAACCCCAACTAACCCATCGTTTAAATATTTTTCTAACAATTGAGCTTTTAGTAAGACTGCAAACCTGTTTAGACTCGCAACTGACTTAATACGGACAGGAAGGGGATTCCATGCTCGGCAATCAGTAACTACAAATGATTTATTGTAAGTTAATGTTCTGTAGGGAGGATTAAAATTTATAAATGAATTCTCTCTTGTTACTTTTGTGCTTTTTCCAGGCATAAATTTAATTTCATGATTTTTACTAATTTTATATAGCCTTGTTTTAAAATATATATTTTAATAGAAATATGTATGATATGATTGTTGTCGAAGGTAAAATTCAAAACGCAAACATTACTTTTGCATCACTGCAATTTTTTAGATCCACAGTAATATCATTGATGATTACACAGACAAATATAAAAAACTAAGAGAAATCAGTGCTTTTACCAGTAACTTTTACAAACTTTCCTACAAGGATTTCTGCATCCTCTTAAGTGATTATATTGAAGAAAAACCCCTCTTACAGTTGCCCATAGCAGCCTCTTGTCTACAAAGAGTCGAGTTCATAGTTATACCCAAACTTTTTATTCGTCGCAGTACGGAAGGGAAACATTGTTTAAGTGATTTTTAACATGTTACTTAGGTTTATAGAGTTCTGAAGTCTTAATGAGAGACGATAATAGTTTGAAAAATCCATTCCAAAATTATTTGAATGTCAAAGTTTATAAAAATTTATGGTTTATAGCCCCTGAACTGTATAAATAACTAAAATACGATATTATACCTGGTTAAAAAGTTCCAAATTGTAGTAGAAATAAATTAACTTGTTTAGTTTTTTTGTGTGAAGATCACACAAATATGTATAACAATAAATATTGAATGATACATCTATTAAATATTGACGAACTACATTACGTGAAACATGAGCGTTTATATCGTGTTCATTGATTCTTCAGTAATCATTTAGGGAGTTTTGTGTTATCCTTGACAAACATTGAAAATAAAAATAAGGCATTTAATCTGCTATTAAGTGTTAATTTATTCAATGGCTGAACAAATTTGGAAATTAAAAAATAACATTTAAAGTCAGAAAAATGTTTTCATAGAGAAAAAATCTGATAATTTTCCCAGAATATTTTTGAATCCTGAAAAATAATGAATATTTACGCAACATAATTTCTAACTTAACTGGCAGTAAACAGCTGTGGTCACTTTCAGCTGTCTCCAAACAGACAGAAACTTTTGTTTTAGTTACAAATTTATAAAATACTAGCTGCTTCCCGCGGCTTCGCATGCGTCTCTTAAGCTTTGCCCGTATATTTCTTTGCCTTCAAATAGTGTTTGGCTATTTAATATACGTAACTGTGTCGCAATTGCAGTTTATAATGTGCAGGCGCTTTGATAACTTTTATATCTTGCAGTACAGCCTGGTGGTGAGTTACATCAATGGGCATTGCATATAAACCTTCTACATAGAAAAAATACAAATAAATACAAGTTTTAATAGTGATCGGTCCAATAGTTTCTGACTCTATAAAGGACAAACACACAAACATTCATTTTTTTTATATATTATTATTGATCATTGGTGCAATCTGAATTTAAAATTAGGCAATGACGTCTTTTATGCAACCTGCATTACACTACTGATCAAGCACTTTACAATAAAAAATTTCAAAATTTTAAATGTAAACAAATGTTTCTGCCTCTTTGATGAACTTCATCTGAAAGTATTAACAGCTGTTAAGTATCAGTTTCGCTTTGTATTATGTGTCGTAGCGCAGTATGTCGGATCCAATATAAAACACTCTAACATTAACAACGATTTATAATTAAAAAATGAATTAAATAAACTATTTAAATTGGACCAAATTTTCTCTAGTATGTATGCCTATGTTTACTTCCAGGAACGTGTAGAATCACTGTACAAAATTTCACGATGTTTCGTGCATTGGTTCCAGAGTTATAACGGAAACATAAAAACAAACATTCGCATTTATAATATATAGATAAGACATACAGTGGCTGATCAGTAGTGTAATGCGGAGTGCACAGACGTCTTTCTGCACAAAAGGTACACAAAACTAGTTTGATCCTTTGGCATAGTGTATGAATTTATACTGTAACTTAAAGTAAAACAGGGGAGAATTCAAAAAGCTTGATTCGAGCCAAGTACTACCCCTAGTAGAGTCTGAAAACAAAAACAAGACTTCTATCACGCTAAACGTATTATCAACGATCATTTTAAAAAAATTGTATGAACCTAGTATCAAGGATATCCTTCTATATCCCTTTAATATGTAAGCTAAAAACAACTAGCTGCAGTAGAAGTATTCTGACTGTCGTATTCTTATTACGATAGGGTAACTTATGCATAAATTTTCTGGTTGTTGTATAATTCAAATATTCTGGTAAATTATGCAATTTACTAAACAGTTTTCCGATCTGGAGAGTCATGTTTTATAACTATTATGCACAAAGATGAGTACATTTTATCTTCTAATTTATAACTCAGGTTTTCTTATTCTAATGGTAATATTAAATTCTACAAAATTAATTTGCGCAAAGTGTGATTTGAACAGCATTAAAGAACGATAACTTTACAGTTATCTTTGCAATCTTTAAGCTTATTTTTCACTACTAGCTTGCAATTCTCTCAAATACCCGTTTATGACCTGTAATAATTAGTTGTGTTGAGTTATGTTTATTTATGGGTACCTTATTTTTAAATAACACTTTGCCTAATCTCTCGTGTAAATATTTTTCCTCAATTATTCGGGATTTTAAGACCCTTGCAATGCATAAAGTAGTGTGATTATTAGTTTATTGTCAAGGAACGGTAGAAAGTAAATCTATAAATCATTATTCAAAATCATTAGATGAATACGGAGATTATATATTCACGTCCTGTCTCAATGTAATATCCTATGGATTATAGTCGATGGATAATCCCAAGAAATTAAGAACTCAAAGTTTAAGATGAAAATTCGGGTATATTGGATAGGTTAAGTTCAACAAACTTTTAGTATGTTTGGGTTAATAAGATTTTTGTTAAATTTCCTTGAAATATATAAGTTGCTTTAACAATTTATTGCAATAGTTGTTATTGCCTAAGCATTAGGAAAGACAATCACTCCCCCCCCATCGAATCGCTGGAATATTTTAATTTCCGTCAGACTATCTGTTTGTCTATATGTGCTTATCTTTCGGCAAGTTTACCTCAAAAACGAGGTGATTGAATGAATTGAAATGAAAAGATTTATATTTAAGGAACACGAGTTCAATGTAGGTGAGTGTAACTTAACGGGATTTTGCTGAGCAATAGGGAGTATTTTTCAATGGTCCTTATGGATTCCCACAATTGCAACGAGAAAATGTTAGAATAACTCATTTTTGAAAAACAAAATCAAGGTATGCCCGTAAGAAATTTTTGAAATGTGACATATGAATGCAGGTAGCCTAAACTATACACATACATATGAAACATCATTTTGCGGTGGCTTGAGTGTCACAACACTCACAGACCTGTTGTGAAACCCAAATTAATTAAATAAATTATGCGAAATGAAATAAATAAAATGATTTATCATGTAAACAAGCTATATTGAGATAGATTTCATCTGGGGTCTGGCAATTTTGCATGAAACCTCATTTACACATAGACATGAATGATTTCTAAGATAACGCCTATCCATCAATTCAATTTTTACAATTGCGCGTAGAAGCGTATCACTCAGTAGTCTGACAAAAAGGTTTTTTGTTTCCCGGAGATGTAGAAAATTCTATGCCAATAATGAAATGAGTTAGACTAGAAATTTTGCATTGTACCTCAGCGAAGAAAGTGACGCGACTTGTGGTTTACATACTCCTACCTTATTTAATTGAACATATAAATCTTGTGTAATTTAAACAAAAAAATTTAATGTACGTGATTTCTGACACAAAATTTAATAGAAATCTCTTAATGCATGTCATATTATATGTAAGTTTTTATTATGGCACTAAACAAAAAAGTTAAATTTTTATTTTCGTTACAATTTTTTAATAACATTTACTTTACGAATTCATAATTTGTAACACTGGTGTATCTTTAAAGTTGTACTCAATAATAAAACTATTGCCGTACTTTAAAAAAACTCAAAGAAATTAACCGAACAAATATCTATTTTTTTAGTTGTACATAAATAAATAAAAAATCGAGACAAGACATTTACTAATAGCACTAAATATATAAAATTGTATTGATGTGGTAAGTTAAAAATATAATAATAAACCTTCTGTTATTTAGTAAAAAAAAAATAAAAAAATATGGAAGCTAGCGTTCAAAAAAAATCCATTATATTTATTACAAACTCGTTTACACTCAGCCTGAGAAGAATTTCCATTCTTATTGCAGTGATAGTATCCGTGAAAAATAACACAATTCCTAAGGTTTTACTGGAAACCCACTTATTAATACTTTTTCAAAGACTCAAACGTGTACACACCGTTTGTAGAACACCGTTTTTAATTAAGATGATCGATCCTATAGAACACTACTCACCTCCAGGATTTGCTGCAGTGTGGGAGGATAGAGGATAGAGTCCGGAGATACTGATTTCACACAATATCTGCGACTGAAAAAAATATGGGCAGAACTCTGGTTCCACATGAAAAGACCGGTCATGTCTTAATAAAATTCTATCATTAAGCCTGCAAATTTAAAACTATAACTTTAATAATGCATAAATATTTTGAGGATAAAAGCAGTTTACTTCTTGCAATTGATTCATCACTTCCTCACAACCTTTTATTTACGATGTTACTGTATGAAACTACCAGCTGAGGTATTACGAAAGGGTTACTAAAATTATTCTATTTTTAAGGGAACTTACTTATAATTTCATTCGATTATATATATATATATATATATATATATATATATATTATATATATATATATATATTTATATATTTATTTATTTATTTATTTCGGCGAATGACAAATTGGAAAGGTATTATGACGACATTTAAAATTTAGTATCTGAAATAAGGTTCTGCAAATAGAGCTTAGATTGGAAAATTAATAATTCTATATTTTTAACTGAACTCTCCTTGTGGTTTTGCTGAAGATTAGTCTTTTTTCATTATTCTATATACTTGGTAATATATAAATATGAGTATTATTGGTATCTTTTGAGGTAAGATCTGAATTGGGGGACCATTCTTGTTTTTTGTAAACTTTAAAAAATCAATATTAATAATTTTGGAAATAACCACAAAGCATTCTCAATACGGCAAGGCAAATTTAATTTTAATAACAGAACAATTTCTGTAATCATAAAATAGAATTTAGGAAAAATGCTTTTTTAAACATATAAAGCTATAATATAGTGCCAATAATAATATTAAAGAAAGTATTTCAAAAATTGTGTGTATAAATTATAACCGAGATAAATTGTGCAATAAAAAATCTCCTTTAAAACGAATGTATATCAATTTCGGTTATAAAGTTTAATCGATTTGTCGTTTGTAATCATATGATTCACTATAATCACATGTTTACGATATTGTTTTAAATTATAATTATTAAGAGAATAAATTTATCCAGAAGTCAATCTCTTTAGTTTAGGTTAAAGACATAATACGATGATGAACGGAAAAAAAAAACCATTATAAAAGTTTCACATTGTAAGACACGTGGAATCATAATGAAAAGACACTTATTCGTACTTTGAGCAATCGTTTACAACAATTTGATGGACAGTATTCATTATTACTGATGGAATAATCCTGACAGAAATATTGAGCTTTACAGAACAAACTATTACAATGTACTGCAGGTTATGAACAATTATAAAATGTATTTGATTTTGGATTTAAAATTGAAGAACTCTACATAAAGGTTAGTAATATGTAAAAAACTTATGTGAAACTACATAAAAATAAAAGACTAACTTATTGAGGGCATAATATTCACCTATCTTATATATTTATAAAATGGAAAAAAAACAGTTGAATCTAATTCAACGTATAATGCATTTTAATAAACACATAAGTTAAGTACTTTATATCGGAACATTAATGGAATTTATATAACAAGTAACCACCTAAAATTAAATTAAGGCAACCAAATTCCGCTGAGTTACTAATTGGTAGAAGGTTTATGTGTAAAGTAAAAACCAAACATTGAAACGTAGTTTTCGTATATTTGGAAATGAAGTCGGTTTTATCAAATTAATTTATTTTATTTTGTTTATTCAGAAGCAAGTCAACAACACTCTACCAGAAGGGTAAAGCAATTTAATTAAAGAGAGCAAGATTTAACAGATGATAGTTTTAAATCCTTACGTGATACAAATGAAACTGAGTCCAAGCAGTTACAAACATACATGTATGGTTACTGTTGACAAAAGATCGAACTGAAATGTCAATTTCCATTTGAAATTTACAAAAGTGGAAGGGAGGATATATTCTTGAGAAGTAATAAAACCCATTGTAATGCGTTTTTGAGCTGGAAATACAATAGAAAAAACATTTTTAAATTAAACATTTTATATTTGACGTTAAAATCTAAATCTACTTGTTTGAAGTGATTGCCTAACGGGGAATGAATAATCGATTAGGATTTAATTATTTAAATGATTAAAAATAAGTATTTAAAACTGGCATTGGGGATGAAGCAAAACAAATACAAAGTCAAGACATGTGTTATAGTTCAAGGCGGATAGAAACTGTTACAAACTGAGTCATATCGAAAATTGAAACGCACTTAATGGAGAAATATAATAGTACCTGCTGGGAAACTGGATGGGCAGCAGAGTGTTTGTGCAGACTACAAAGTATCAGTAATTAATGTCATTATGGATGAAAATGATCCTTTTCTCATATTGATGGTATCTAAACCCAAAATAAATAAAAGCAAGTATTTGCGCCCTTAATATTATTAAGGCTTACATCCACGGAAAAACATGGATGACGACTCAAAATGTGATTTAAAATATGAGTAATCATTTAGAATTTTATAAATAAACACAATGACGCCCAGTATTTGGACGAGGTTCGTGGAAAATATGCTGTCACTGAAACGATGTTTCATTCCTGATACAATAGTGCAACCTAGAAACTTATATGAAAACGTTCTTTCGTGTACGCAAAGTTTAGAAAATGAATGAAACAATATAAACTTGCGAATAAAGGAGATAAATTTCACTTTTTTCAAAACCAGTGTCCAATATCTTGGTAATATTATTGATGAGTTTTATACTGCATAAATAAAAGTAAGATATTGATCAGTCGTGAAAAATGGGATGTCTAGTAACCTACTCTTCAAAATCCAAGATCATTATTACTTTAACACTGCATACTCTGAATTCTTTATTAGGAAATGGTTCGAACTTGAACTGGACGGACAAATTAGAGACTGGTTAAAAAAAATCAAATCAAATATTACATTTCTTTTATTCTATCAATGTTCGAGGCGGAGCTGCTAGATATCCATACTTAAGGAAAGTATTAGAGTACTTTTAATGGAAAAAGTTTGAAACCTTATGGAATTGAAGGCAGTGAATAAAATTTCCAAGATATATGTCTCTTTCCACGATCACGTGTTGCGATACTAGCGATTTACATTTTGTTCTAAACGGACTGTATGCAGGGTATTTAGGCTGGACTGAAATTACATTATTAGCTCGAAGCTTATGATACTGGAAAATTATACATGTGAACGTTGAAAATGTTGTAAAACAATGATTACTGTGTCTTTTTTAAAGGAAAGTGACCACCGATAAGGTCTTATATCTTTGAAAACCAATCAATAAACCCTAAAAAACTCATTGACTCCTACAAACCCTATTGATAAAAAACCATAATTGATTCTAACATGAAGTGGGTTTGAAATAAAACCAACAGTTTTTTTTGAACTGTACAGTTTTTTAAAGAAATAAACAAACTTTTATGTTACTATATGTTTTTAATATCAGGAAATGGTACACAATTTGCATTATACAAAATTGAAATATTTTTGAACTTCTGAAGTAATATTTACAAACAGTTGTCGTTATTCACCCACCGTTATATGGTCAAGCTGCTATAATAGTTAAACCGTAAAAGTGTTTACTCTAGACATCACCAGCAGAAAGTGATACCTGTCATATGGATAAAAACAATTAATGTTTATAATTTAACATATGGATAGTTTATTCTTTTAAAGTTCATAATAATGTGATTTAATGTACTTCTTGACTAAATTCGTTATACTTGGTTTTATATTCTAATGTTGATTTAAAACATTTATTAGATCAGTAATTAACTTGACACGGTGCTGAAATTCAGTCGTAGTAAGTAGCTAAGCTGTCACGAAGCATTAGAAGGATATTTCCAAACAAGATATGCGCTAGTGCATAACAAAGGTGATGCGGATGACGGAAAGGTGAGTCTGAGACCTTCTAAACCACTCATGTTCAAACCAAAACGGAATATTACGTAAATTCGTTGCCTCAAGCATTTTTAGTGGTTTACTGTAGTTACTGATTTATTATTCCAAGAGTAATGAAAAACAAATCCCTACGTTTATGGCCACTATAGAAGAGGATTTCATGAAATGTTAAGATTCGGTACTTTGGGATTATACCGACCACACCAGTATGAAGAACACAAAAATATAAATTTATAGAAAGAAACATGATAGAACGAAAAACAACTCTTTAATTACAAACTTACAACGATTATCAATTGTTAATAGGGTCAGATTCCGTTATATGCCCCCAACGCTTAAACTTTTTTCAATGAACTTATAACGTTATAAAACGATGTTGTTGAGTAACAGAACTGACATTGTGATCAAGAATAAAAACAAGTTTTGTGTTTTTTTTTTTCAATAAAGAGTATAGTTTTTGTTGAATTTTTGTGTTTGGAGAAATGTGGGGGGTAAAACACGGAAGTACAACAAAGCGACGCACCAGCTGAACGGGCGGCGAGACTCTGCAATCGCGTTATCTACTAGACCGCTCGACTTGGACCTCTGTCTGAGGATGGGGAGGGGTTTTCGATAAGACAATTCCTGTTCTATATTGACGAAATATTGTTCTACGCTAATCTAGTAATCAGTAGAAGCAAAACGTTAAATAACGATTCATGTCTGGGTGTGGTCGGTATAATCCTAAAGTACCTACGATTCTTTCGACTCGACATGGAATATGTTACTTTAAGATAATCTATTAAGTTTTACAAATACTTCATAAAAATTCAAAATTAATATAAGCAATCTATTTCCCTTCAATCAACTGAATTACAATCAGAAGATGGACACTTTTAATCATATCTAAAAAAAAAAATTTGCTCCAGAATAATACACATATTTCTTACTGGGACCAATAAATTACTATTCCAATTCGCCTCATAATATATCATTAGTTTATAGGATAAACAAACGAGCCTAGAAGTGAGAAGCTAGGGACAAATATATCCCGCCAGGTCAATATAAGACTTTAGTTTACAGGCTATTTAACATGTCTTTTATAAGGAAAAGTCCAATAAAAGAATATCTCAGATACACAAAAAATAGTCCCTTTTTTCCAAAACCCACTGAGAAAAATCCATACAAATGTTGGCCGATTGTCGGGTTTCATGCCAGGACCTTTCCTGCCTAGCATTCTATAATAAGTGTTTTATATCCTTCAGTAAGATCGGTTACCTTCTGACCAGTTTTTGCTCGGGTTTAAAAATACCTGAAATCAAGAGACAAGCTGACAAGCCTTTGCTATTGGAAGGACAACCGCAAAGAAGAGGAAAAGGAGGTCTGGAACAATTTAGGCAGGATAAACGCTCACTCTCACAATACGTCTCTGTTTCTGGTTACTATACCGTTAATTCCCATTCTAAATGAAGGAATTTTCACAAAAAGGGATTGAAATGCGAAGAAGTACCTCACATTATTTAAAATATAATAAATGATCCATTTGCATTTATTAAACTGGTGCCACAAATGTAATGATATCAATAAAATCAATAGCTCCTAAGAACAGGTTTTAAATATATTAAAACTGTTAAAGTAGGTAGTATAATTATTATATACAATTTTCTCATTCTTTTCGAGTGTACTTGCAATACTGCCTAATAAGTTAGATTGTAATCCAAAATATTGTAAAGAGTTGATTACCGATGATTGTACTGCAATATCAGACCCAAATTGTTGCACAAAGAATAATTTTTTATTTTTTTAAATTTTGAGTGGTGAACTTAGAAGTGAAGATTTTTTTTTATTTAATTCTTATTCCCAAAGTGGTTATTTTTGATTTTTAATTTGAAAAACTTTATTATTTTTATTTCATAAGAGAGCTCTGGTTTTTAGTTTTAATATATTAGATTTGTTTTTTTTCTAAAGGACCTTTTAACATTTACTAAAACGGTTTGTCCAATTCTTTGTTGGGAAAATAGAGGTGATGAAAATTCTGAAAAAATTTAACTTAGTAATTTTCCAGTTTATTAAATAAACTCCATTAATTTTTAAATTTAGAACTGTGATTTACATTTTTAAGACAAAACAATATAATATTTATACAGTTTAAAAACTCTAGTAATATATTTTACCTGAGTATTCCACTCGGAGCTTACTAATCTAAAAATATTTATATCGTACTTGGAATATGAATATTGAGAATATGAAATATGAATCCTGAATCATAGAATATCTGAATATATGAATATCTATAATCCAAGTCGTTTTATATTGAGCAAATACGTAAATGTGTCGTTTAGTAGAAATAGTGCTGAGAAAGATTTCATCGTTAAAATTTGTTATTAACCTACATTAAAAAAGAATATTATTTATTTTATGTGAATTTACAATCCTCGTATGATAACAATATTACTTATATACGAGTGGGAATTAAGAGACCGTGTGAATGTAGGCTGAACTTCCACGATATCTTCTTACCAAAGGTCAGCAAGGCCTATAATTTGGAGGCAAATGCACACATTTTATATTAAAACACAAAAAACATATATGTAAACTTAAACTACATTTCTGTCTCTCAAATGAAAGTATTTGGTAGGGTGGCTATATATAAACATAAAACATATGAACGCGGAAAAATTGTTTTTTAGATAGAAATAATTTTACCTGTTTTCTATTAAATTTCTTTCAAATTTAAATATTTCTTAACAGGTTTTAAATTGTTGAAGAGAAAATTAAGATGAATTTATTAAAAAAACTGATTAAGATAATATTATAAATTCTATCTATATTTATATACTCCAGAACGTTATTAAAATATCATGCCACATTGTTAGTTTTAGCCAATTTAAATAATTAAGTTTCATGCTAAAACTATGTTATTAATAAAATCATCTTTCACAAAATTTTTAAATAATGATTAGAAGAGCTCTTCTCCTCATTTAAAAGGATTTGTTTCCAAACGAAAGTGGTTGATAGGTGAGAAAGCGGCACAAAATTATTAATCACCACATTTGTGAGGCCAAATCGAAGTAGCCTCCTGCTGGGAATGTTATATGCTTCTGGTCGAGCAGGTGGCAGTTCAAAAATAATTAATGATAATAAATTATATTTATACTATATCTAGCTTTATACGAGATTCAAATGGCCTGCAATTGTTTTCATCTTATAATTCCGGCATAACTTATATTATGATTTTTAAATGTTTTTAAAGTTCAAACAATTTTTAAAATTATGCTTTTCCGTTTTTTAAATGACGCTTATTTCGATTCTAGACATTTCTTTATTATATTGAATATGTTTAGGATTTTTATCGAATATAGTAGTAGCGAATCTAAGTGTTTCTATCATTATAGTAAAGATACTGGAACTTATCAATACCTTATTATTAATTATTAGGATACCATGAATTTGCTGCATAATATAAAAACTTGCACATTGTACTCACAATATCTATTTTTAGGCATTATTTACCGCAGGAAAAATTACTTATAACAATTTCCTCACAATGGACTTTTTTAGGAGATTTTTCGATTTTTATTATTAAAACAGGCCCGGTCACACAAAAATTCTTAAAACAACCACAAACAAACCATATATTATTACATATTACTGTATATATGTATATCATGGGGCATACTTAATAACACACATTACTTGTGGACCGATGATCTTTATTAGTTACCAGGACTGGACCTTTTATTGTTTTTAAGGATCTAAAACTTTGCATATATACAGTATTTTGCACATAAACTTGCAACAGATTTCGTTTAGCTATAGCCTTAAACAATGTAACGTTTTAGATAGTGTCGATTTCACGCATCTAATAAGACTTTCAACTAGAATATATTCTAATCTATAACCAACAAGATTTAATAAAATAAAATAAATATTATATCAATATATATATATAAACATTATAGTAGGACTTCTTGATATTATATATTTCCTCATTTATTGCCCGGTTCTCATCTATACAGGGAAATTAAACCAAAATAAATTTTATAATAATATAGTACACTAACTAAAATGAACATATAAAATTTATAAATAAAATTTATCATAAATAAACTAAAACAAACATGTCTTCTAACCTGATGATTATAAACCCAGACTAAGGAGTAGAATATCCATGAGAAGTAAAAATATTAAATAGAATTCGGGAATGAAAACAAAATTAATACATAATGTAATCAAATTTATCTAATCATCTTTTACTCGGACAAAAGGGGTTACTTTTTTAGATTTCAATAGGTAAACTGAGCTGTGTGCCTGTTCATAAAATGTTCTACAGTAAATTTAGTTTACATCTTTCGGGTACTTTACAAATACCTTTAGTGAATTAAACATTGTTGATAAATTTTGTTGATGGACTATCTGCGTGTTGGGGAAACAAATTTTTTATTATACCTGCTTTTTTAGAAAAAAAAATTATGAACACCAACGATGACTATTCATTCTTATGTTGCAATGGGTTTGTTGTCAATCCAACATAATCCATTGGCTATCAAATAATTCTACATGTTAACTGTAAAACTATATAATCGTGTTACCTTTAGCTATTTGATTATTTCTTCTAATAGGATAAGAATTTTTGGAATGTTTTTACTACTAGTTAAATAAGAATTGAAGGAAGATTTCATAATTTTTCAAGCAAGTTTTTATTAAACGTGATGACAATTTTTTATTTCATTAGGTGGCGTTTTTTACTGTATCAGAATATTTTCAGGTGATGAGTTTTGGTATTTCTACTGACCATCTGAGTGGTTTGAAAAAAGACTGTTTTTGTTATTGGTGAACAATCAAGTATTTTGTGTGCCGTTCTTATAACATTATTTGTTTTATATCAACTAGGGAATATATGTTGTTAAAAATTTTTTCATCATCATTATTTTGGGTTATATGATTATTAGACTGTTCAATTTGATTACTTATGAATTTTGAAGCATATTTTCTTTTGAGAAAGGCATTTCCTAGTTTTTTAATAGTTATTTTTTTTAATCTGCACTATTAGTACGGAATGTTTTGGCCCTAACCGACAAACGTTTTGGTACTGATATATTTCTTTATGTCCCTCAACTGTCAAATAATGTGTAATATCGTTATTAAAACATTCAGTTTGACCATTACCTATTTGCTTAAAAAAAAGTACCAAGCACATTTAAGCAACTTTTATTTAGAAAATTTAGAACAGGCATATATATATTTTTATATTAATCTACTTATCTACAATGTTACCCTTTGGTCTGAATAACAGATTATTAGATAAATTGTATTCAGCAAGAAAATTTATAATATAAATTTAAATTATAGTCAAATTTAAAACTCCTTGGTATACTACAAGAAAATTTCTAAGTGGCCTTTTATAAAATTGGGATTAAAATTACAACAATTGTATTATAACACCTCTAAATCTAAGGAAGATTTAATACATATTTTATATACACAACTATTAAATGTTACTGTGCCAAACTCCTTTAGTTAAAGGAAAAAAATGTATTGAATTATTGAACTATATAACTTTGTCTACATGTCGCAGAAAACACTGAAAGAGGCTATAGCCTATAGGCCTTTGTATGTAACATCAGTGAAGCCTGTTACGCAAAACGATGATACTGTTTTACTCCTACCTTGTTTCTATAAAATCAACGTTGAGTTCTCTGTTTGGTCCATGTCACTCAATGACAATTGGCTGAGCGTTATAAAACATTCTCACATTCGACTTAATGGTAAAACAAAGGCAATGAGAAATTGCTTTACATAAAAATTTGTAAACTAAATCTGTAATATTTATTCAAAAATTTTTAGCTGTGGCATAGTACAATGTTTCCATAACTGATCTATGCACTTCAAATTATAAAATTCCTTAAAATCCGTGGAACGTAAAAGGAGCGTACTCTTACCATTGTTATGAAATTTATCGATATTATTTGATTCGTTACTAATATACTCCAGGCGTGTAGTTTTTTTTAATTAATGGACTTATAACTCAACTTTACATGCTTGTATGTTAAAAAATGTGTCCGCTTTATTAATATACCCTGTTATTTGATAAATGTTTTGGTTACTAAAACGTTTTATTATTTCAGTCATATTTAAGAAGACACTTTCTCCATAATTAAATTAACGGGTATTCGATAATCATGTAAAATTTATTCTCCATAACTCGATTTATGAACCCTCATATGTTATTACAACAAGTTTTAAAATGGCATAACATTTATAGATTTACTTTGCATTGCCAATATTAAGATTAATTTAAAATAGTTTTCTAAGGCTCACGCAAACACAATGGAAGTCCGACACTGCAATAGGTTATGTATAAATGAAGATTTATGCAAAATTAAATAATAGTTTTGTTCCTTTTCATGGTTGAGTTGAAAAATTGGACAGAAAAAGACACAGAAATAAATAACATTTAATAGACCCAAAATATTATATAACATAGTAAATTTTTTCTGTTATAAATAAGTGTAAAAGATACAATTGAGAAAACCTTGAGGCAGAAAATAAAAATGTAGAATATGTAAGTGGCATTAATTCCTCTATATTAATTGAATATTGGAGAAAAAAGAAGAGTAGGTAGAATATACATTCAGAAATTTCTAGACCCGCTTTTAGAACGCAAAACTCTCTTGTGCAATGTTTTATAAAAACCAACAAAAATATCTAAACGTGACTAAAAAATCTGTGCTTAAAGTATAACATATTTTTGTAATAGTAAATAAAACTTGGGAAATCAAAAAGGTAAGAAAATAAGAAAAAAGCCTTGTTTAAAAACGTAAAAAACTACTTAATATTGCTGGTATGGACAATTATCACATGAATTTGTATGAAGTTAGCATAATAAACCAAGTAGAAAATATTTTTAAACTAAATCTTACAGAGAACTTCATACGCAACTCACCCCCAAAAGTCAACGTTCAGTAGAGGATAAGCCACGTTAAAAACTAATACTAAAGAAATAACTTAAAAAGAAATCAAAAATAAGCTTTTTAACAACTAAACAACTCTCAACCAACAAAATTCGCATGCACACACCATAATATTAAGGTCTAAGATAAGACTAAAACATAGGGCTGGAGGTAGCTGCCTTTCCTCCCTTTCCGCTCTGACCATCGCGTTTATATTATTTGTTTAAGGGGAGAACTGCGCCCTATCATTTTCCATGTTAACATATATTCCTTTTTCTTAAGGACCTACATAAGATACCTTGCTACTCTTTGTTTTATCTGAAAGTAAAAGTCTTCTGCTTCATACCGAACCTAACTTTTTTTTACATTTATAAAATTTTAAATATTTTTCTGAATTTTATAAACAATATCTACAAAAAAGTATTCTAAAATTAACTTTAAATTTGTTTTTATATATTTAATTTAATACATTATTATTTCATTGGTTCCACATAAGAAAATAGATGTAATACACTAGCAGCAAAAATTTCAGGATGATATCTCAAAGGAGTTGTGAGAAAAGGAACATGACATTAAAAAAATACAAGTTGTTGGAAAATGTGAAAAAAGAAAGACACTATAAGGGTATAACAAAACAGGTTTTATTAGCCTACCTAAGACATGGCCAAAACCAGAAATTCTGTTCTTGATCAAGTCAAAGAGGATTTTCAATCTTAGCATGTAGAAAATCCTGCTTATAGATTCCTCTAGTTTTGACAAATCAACAATTCTATAGTCAAACTTATCTATTACTTCTTTTTGATTATAATCTAAACCTTCACTAAGCTTTTTTTAAAGATGAAGATGTAGGAGTAGGTCTAGTCAAATTAATAGCTTGCTCTGAAGTTTGATCTTTCCTAACTGAATTTGTACCGTGGAACATTCGTTTCTTGAATACTTTAGAAACACTACGAGGCATTTAACTCGATAAACAGATATAATTTATATGAAATGTTGTAATACATTACAAACCATTATAGATTTCTTGACAACACTGAAACAATAGTAAACATAACCATAAAGGCAACCATAAGAATGTAGAAAAGAAGCAGAAACCTCAGCTGATAGTTGCAGTAAAGGTATTGACAAAGATAAAAGAAAAAAAAAAACATATTCAACTACAATATTACCATAACAGATGAATTTCTACTAGAAAGAATCCAACACATTCTAACACTTCGCTCGGGGGACGGACTTTTAGGCATAAAACCTTGAAAACATATTCCATAGTATTAAAAATAATTCGCATTTGCTAAAATATAATACCCATGTGTTATATATCATTTTAAAGAGGAGATTTCAGACTACAAGGTGCAAGCAAAAAAAGAAAATGTAAAAAAACATTTTTTCGTGCAGTGCTCCCCAGATTACACATCGCGACATATATTTTAAGTTACCAAACTATGTCTAATAAGAACATTGCGGGTTATGATGAGTTTATCTCATCTCTTTTTTACAGTTTTATTACGGAATAAAAACAATTATTTAGGTAAAAAAAAGTGATAACTGTGCTTGAATTTCTTCTTTTATAAATAATACTATAGTTAATAAAGTATTTATACTAGTAATATTAAGTGTGTTACATTTCTTTTGGGAGTTTCATACATTAAATGTAGGGCAAAACTTGGCGCAGACAACATATTATATTTTTCAATCCACACCTATTATTTGTTGCGTAAAAATAAAATAAAACGTATGTAATTTCTTTAGGTTTAGATCCTATTTCCGATGTCAGCATCAGAAAAATTATATAACATTTTTTACATACTTAAATTGCATTCCAAGTTGAAAAACAAACTTATAACAAAATTTACATTATAAAGAAAACTTTCTTATAACAATCCAAATATGTATAAATCTACTTTTTTGTATTTATTTCCTTTTATTGGTTATTTATCTTCAATACAAAAAAAGTAACAAGAAATGACCTAAAATAAGGAAATAGTATGGAATTTACTAAAACTCTGCATCTATGCCCTAAAATGCTTAGCATTCTTGGGTATGGGCAATGCGCCAGACCCCTTAGAACTAAAAGGGTTAAACTACGATTTTACTAAATCGCGTAGAGTTTTATTTACATTTTACTACTAATGTATGAATTACAAGCATTTTTATAAAGGTAAAGCGTGTGTTTCAGGATTTGAAACGATTACATTTCAGTGAATACATTTTTGAATCTAAACGGTAAATTCTGCTGAAACACGCGCAGAAAAATTTTTAAACTCAAAATCACTCTTTTCTGGAATCTCATTATAAAAACCTAAAATGTAAATACAGCTTTTCAGACACCTTTATAAGTTGAATTAACAATCCATAAAGTTGTCATTTTATTGCAGATAAATTAAATTGCAGAAAACTAACAGTCATTTAATTAACGTCCACATAAAATTAAAACGCAGATGATTAAAACTTGAAATTATTTTGTTAATTAATTAATCACATATTTTTTTAACACGGAAAGATTTATATTTGGACTAGGCAAAAAAAGGAGATTTTCACAGAAAACGGGAAAAATTACTTAAGTTTTAAAAATTTTGTTTGGTCCTTAATACATATTTATTTTTACGTACACATTGCACATTTTCACCATATGAAACAAAAGTTACTTACGTCCATGTAAAATAAATGTATAAGCCAAATTATAAGTTATGAAAATTCGGGATCAAAAGAACCACAGATTTCTAAAAAGATTTTTCTACTAACAAGGTGTTATTTGGTTTAACTTGTAACATTTATAGTTTATCTGCTATAAAACTAATATCAAATAACACATAGATAATTATATTTTTCTGTGAGGATACCAGAAAAAGAAGTTTCTAAAATATTAAGTAAACGACATTATTCGTAATAATTGCATGTTTGATTATTTAGGAAGATTGAGAAAAACTCAAACAAATATTGTATTGATAGATTTTATAATAAAATGACGAATATGAATAAAAACGCTTCTGTTGTTTCAATAATATATACAAATAATAACTTATGTTAAGAATCCCTAATTGTGACATTACCTCTTTTGATTTCCATCAAAATACATTTTTTTACCATGTGAGAATTCGTATAATGTTTGTTTGTGCTTCTACATATTGCGGTCATTGGTTGTTTTTAAAATACCCAGAAACTGCCATCGCGGACTGTAAAAATATAAATTTTTAGAGGGACATTTTAAAATAATTAAATAAATAATTTAAATATTTAAACAATTAATTACACATACAAAACATTTTTTTTTACATTTTCAATACTTTTTACTATACAAACGTATAAAATATGTAAAAAATAATTATATTCAGTTAGATTCTCTGATAAAAAATGCACAATACTGTAACAAGATAAAGCTTTATTTGTTTATCTCACTGTTATCTCGCGTGAAACTGTGCACAGGTCTGAAGTTTAATCGGCTTTTGATAATCCTTTTCAAATATTAACATACACTTTAAATTTGACTTTTGTCAAATATCATTACATTTGGCTTATAGATTATATATACAATTTTATTTTGTATTTTAATACTGATAACTGCAAACCCTTAGTATCATTAGTACAACATGGTTAAGTATAAGTTAGGTAAGTGATTTGTAAAATATAACACCCATATTGAATGGTATGTGCCCGATTGTAAGATCTGCTACGTACTGCACTGGTCAGAGATTGTTTTAGTGTAATATTGATTAATAATTGTAAACATTACTTATATATACTTTGAGCCTTACATGTATTTTAAAACAATTTTCCAGTTAGCTTGAATAATTAGTGAAGTAATATGTTTCTCATTCATTTAGTTTTTGAATCATTCTCATTTCCTTACAATTTTATATAGTTGTGATAATTTCAGGACATTTCAATAGACACGTAAACAGTAAAAAAATAACTTTATCTTGCTTTTTTAACCTTTATCTGCCAGTATGGATTTGTTACTTAAATGGTTGAATAACATAAAACTTTGCAATTGTATAAAGCTGATCAAAGCGGGGTAGGGTTTATGTTGACATTTATAATTTTGAAATTTTTTTTCCTATACCATAACCTGAAGTTTTCTTATTATCTCAGGAAATTTCCGTGTATATATATATTTTTTTGTTATCTGGAGTGTCAAGTGTTAGTAGAATATTCCATATGAAGACCTTATATCAATTACGTTATTTGTCGAGGCACGGTTTATTGTCCCTATAAACCAGAGCGCGTAAACTCTAATGATCAATATTTAACTATACATGTACGTATACGTAGATTACTAGAGGTAAAACATTCAAACAGTGCCTAGTCTTGGAGTCATGTCATGAGGGGATCGTTAAAATGTAATCCTTTTACAGTAGCAGCTTTACATTCATGGAATACGGTTGCCGCCATTACCGTACATTCATAAATAAAAACTACTTGATTTTACTCCATCACATCTAAATATTTTTTACCTCTTTATTTTGTTCATAAAACGTTACAGTTTTACAGTTCAAGGAGTTCTTTCGAATTAATACATAATAGCAAGGTATCATTAAAATGTATTAAACTTTACATTAAATAACGAAAAACAAAACGCAAATATTATATCTTTAAACATTGCTGCCATGCTTAGTTTTACTTATATTTTAAGTCGTGTTATGTATTTTTAATTAATTCTATTTTTCAATAATTTAATAGCGACCTTACTGCCTTTATATGTAGCAGTCTAAAATTATATTAAGAAGAAAAAATTAATACTCGCGCGTATATATATATATATATTATATATATATATATATATATATATATATATATATATATATATATGTGATAATTTGTTTCTGTTTTTAAGTGACAGATTTGTTTATATGCTTTTTAAAATTGTTCTGTAATCGTTTACAATATTACTTTATGTTGTAAAAATGAATTCTTGTTTGTTATCTTGAAGAGGTAGTAATGTTGTGATAGATTTTTCTTGCCTTTCTTTTGATTGATTTATGAAATATGTTGTCAATAAGTTGCGTGGTGTAACCATTACAAACAGTAATATCTTTATGCTGTTTAATTCTTTGTTGTAGATGTTAATAGAGAGTGGTGTATTTAAATGTAGGTATATAATTAAAATTAAAACTAGCTTTTTGCTGAGGTGAGTGGCTACATTCGTTGACGATAAATCTATTTATATGCGGTTTTATATGTGGTCTGTAAATGTCAAATTAAAATAATGATTGGTTTCTAATTACTCAAATATCTAAAAATGATATACTATTTTTTCCTCATCTTTGTATGTAAATTTAATCGTAGAGTAAAATTAATTTATGGCCGAGATAAAGTCTAGTAGGTATTAATTTTTATTAAATATTGCAAAGACGTCAAAGAGCATTACCTTTCGCTGTACCATTATTTGGAATGTAGTAAGATTCTTTAAACTGGAAAATATTTTGATTCATACACAGGTTTATGAACATGGAATATTTGTCAACTAGTTCTGTCTGTGAGTTTATAGAAAGACAAATAATTCAATATTATTTCCATTGTATCTCTAATTGGAACGAAAATATAAAGTCAAGTAAAAACTACGTCAAAATCTATCAAATTCTCGACTTCTTCTATAATAATGTCCTTCATCGATTATAAAATAATACCTATTCTTGACTAAAACTGAAGGAAAAGGTTTTAAATTTTTAAGTCTTTTTGATAACCATTGAGTTAAGAAATAGGTTTAAGAGTTTATGTTTGAACTTATGGAACGCTATTCCATTTCCAGGTTTGTGTATTTTTAAAGGTAATATAGTTTTGGAATTTTAGGATTGGGAACTTTAAGTTTTCTGCGTAATTGGTGGTGGATTAACTTTTTGCATTTTTTAAGGTTTCCGAATCAGATTTATTGAACTTTAGTATAGGATGTTTTTAAACATTTTGTGTCTGTTTAGCGGTCAGGGCTTGAGTGCCGTGTTGAATGAAGAATCTTGGAGCAATGGGAAAAAGTTTAATATACCATCACTAGTAAATGAGTAGAAATATTTTCAAATATTAATCTGATTAGCTTTTTGGAATCAATAATTCCATCATCAGGCACTTCACAAATAAAAAAATATTTACATTTTCTAAATAATAGATATTAAAATAACATATGGTAAGGGAATCACAACTCACCACCTCTAATTCAATTATCGAAAAAATTTCCTAAATATAATACACTTTTAAATGCTTAAGAAACCTTTTAAATTAACATAAATCTAGAAAAACTTATCTAGAATATTAAAATCTAATTTTGTTTTTAAATATTATACACTGGCTAATCATAATTTAAAATCTTTTACCATATGTTAATTTAATATCCATTATATATAAACATATAAATTGATTGCGTAAGGCCTTGCCAATAGTAAAATTTATATTGGAAAATGTTTAATCATTTACCAGTGATAGTAAATTAACTGAAAGGGAATTTTGCTATTACGAAAAAAATTCAGAGCTAATACTTAAAAGACGCCCACAATAAATTTTTAAATATGTGTGTGTTGGGAAGGCCATAAATTGATTACATTTAAATCCTATAATAAAATAACTATAAGGATGATTTAAAATGATTCTTTACTTATGTCAAATAATGTTTGTTCTAATGAGCAGTTGTTATTTTTTTTATTTACCTAAGAATTTATTGCTGTTAAAATTGTGTAGGATTGTCATTAAGAGAATTAGATGGAATAGGTTTATTGTTGACTAAGCCTCATGCTTGATATACACTTTGGGGACTATTGGAGAATGATACTTCAACGTGTATCTTATAGTGGGATGTAAATTTAATATATTTTATCATTCCCAAGCAGAAAAATATTTTTAAAGATTCCTATGTTAAGACGATAAAAATTTAATGATTTGAAATGAAGCCTTTATAATTAAAAGAAATATTAAAAAAAATATATATTAAGACGAGAATTTCTATTTTGATATGGTTTCAAATAAAAAAAAATATTTTCAACTGATTAGATTTAAATTATTTTATTTACATAAATTAGACCTTAAATAAATTTGTGTCTGCTAAGAACACAATGTATGATATGAGTCAGAAATCTTTATGGCAGAGTTTAAAACGTCTAATTCAATTAAATTATACTTCATGGAGACACTACAGCCATTGATAGTTTAAATATAAATAAAGTTTCTTCCTCCATTTATCTTATCGTACAGGTATAGTTTCAAGAAATCTATTTTCTGGATGTGTGTGTAGTATGAGGTAGTTAAGTCGTAAAGATAGCAGTTCATGGTAAAAAAAACACAAATGTGTCAATAACTAAATTTTTTATCCAAGCACAAAAAATCTGCCAAGTTATTTGTTAATTCTTTTTTAAAGAAAAAGCAAAGACCGTGTTGGTCGAAGATAGGTTAATAAAATTTATCAAAAAACGTAGAATCAGATATCATTAAAAAGGAATATCTCAGTGTGCTATAATAACAAAAAATATACGGTAAAAATTCCATCAGTAAGAAAACCTAAGTAAATAAAAATCACGTATATTTTAATCCCTTTGTGCTAGGATTATAGTAGATAATTAGAATAATAGTAAGAAGTAAATTAAATTAAATATTAAACCACTTTTAAAACAACTTAATTTTAAAAAAACTAAACAAATAACTGCATACGGCACTACAAAACTATGTTTACAGTATAATATTTTTCTTGTAAAATGGATTAAATAAGTGATATAAAAACTTCTACTAAATTTGAAAATCAATGACAATGTGAAAGTAAATAAATTACTAAAAAATGTCAAAAAATTTAAATTGGGAAGTTGAAAATTGCTCTATACTGCTAGTCTGTAAACCATCATAAGAAATTGAATGAACGCTTTATAATATACGAGAATTAACTTTTTTAGACTCAAAATTATTCATTGATAAATAGCATATCAACCAGTAAATCAACTTTCTATTAAAGGTTAGACAACTGTTGCTACAACTATTACAAGAAGACTTAACTAGCAAGTTAACACAGAATTTAAAAATTAAATATAACTAAACGAAAAAATTGGCGTACAAACGCTTTGACATTGATGTACAAAGATAACAGGCACAGGACCGGAGACGGCTGGCACTTCACCCCTTCCACTTCTGTCCATCGTCGTCCTGGTTCTAGGTGACACTCCACGATACCACAGGAAATATCGACATAGAGTTCCCCGTCATTGCTTCACCTTCGTTAGTTCGGGTGTGACGTGTTGTTTATCATATCGCTTTCGGTTCATTTTCTCCAGTCTGGGCCTCATGCCGTTAGGCAGGTAGCCTATCACTTAAAAGTTAATATAACTTTGGCTGCCACTCTATTGCCGCATTGCTTAGACTTGTAATGTTCGTTTTGTACTCCTCAGGAATAGGATGGATTTTAATCCTTGAAATATAGTGCCATGCTTTTACGTAACATATATCGATATCAAATATCCGAAATCCTAATAACCTTCCAAATTATTCAACTCTAATAGCGCACTTTAAAAAAAGTATTATTTATTGGTCAAATTTGTAGTCACACGTGTACTTGGTTTATTTCGATGTGTACAGAAACATACGATGATCTGTTAAAATAAATTTAATGATTGTAAAATGTAAGGTTGTGCGCTTCCACGGTATTCATATGTTAAAAATTAGGCTCTATGAGTTTAAGTTGCTGAGCTTTAGCTGAGACCCTCCTTGCATTTAATGGTAGAAGTAGATTATTGTACCTACAGGTATGCGTGTCTGTATATATGCATGATAACTTATAAATGAGTTCACGTAGATGATTGAAGTTTTGTAGTAACCTTCAACAAATACAGATCACTACAGATCATTGGCCGCTGTTCGGCCCAGGTTGTTGTTTGCTGTGGGTCGTAGCGAAGCCTCCCACGTGACATTAAGAAATTTTAAACGGTCTGGCGTACGTATAGCATTGTATAATGTTCAATTATTGATGTAAAAAATAACTATAAGAAAATGTGAAGGATATAAAAATTAAATTAAATTTATAAATCTATTGAGAAGTTTTAAGAATATTACCGAGTATTAAATTCATAAAATACACATTATTGTACTGTTTAGTGATAAATAATTGCAGATTCTTTATTTAATATTTAAAAATATTTTTTTATTAATCCAAAGACACTCATACTTAATTCTGTTTGATTGATCAATAAAAACTAATAATTATAATTCAAACATAAGTTCATTGTTAAATACATAGGATTAGTATCATTAATGAAACTAATTAAAGTTGTTTCCTAAAATGGATGCAACTCTAGAAGCTTTATAAGAGTGTCTTATAATCCAAAGTAAATAGATCTCAATATTTAAATGATGAGAATTAAGGTAAAATATTCTTTTATGGAATCTCTCTCTAAATTCGGGGGACTTCCAGACGTGAAATATTAAAATATTACTAGAATATTCCTCTTTACCAACTTAATTAGTTGAATTTTTACAAGAGAATTTCCTATGGAAATCCTTTAAAAGGCTTTTTAATTTTCAGATCGAATTTGGTGAAAAGATATTAATTTCTTAAAGTACTTCTGAAAACTTTTAATCAGGGGTTTGTGATAATAAATATTGACTCCGTAATAAAACGATATAATGCAATCGTCTACTTCAATTTTATATAGCTTGTAATTTTAAGGAACTAAAAATAAAATAATATAAATTTTAATAATAAAAATATAGGACATACATTTCCAAACTGTACTGTACCTTCTCAAAGACTCAGTACCTATTTCATTATGCAAATAAAGAAACATAATCTCTATTGCAGGTGCCCAGGTGGTTCGTGCAACAAATCTACTTCAAATGCAACAAAACAGCTGAAACTGCTTCAGTTATTGATACTACTACTGATTTAAAAAAAACCTCTTAGTATCTTGTTTTTACTTTAACCTGATTACAATTCTTAAACTAAAAATGTTGCCTTCAATTGATTAAACAGGAACATAGCTTACCCAGTGACGGAAATTGGCCCAGTTTTTTTTCTGTACAAGAGAGATTTAAACTTATTTTCCGTAAGTATGTCTGTCTATACGCAGGGTTTAGGAAAAAAAACGGTATAGACTTAAAATTGTGCGTGCCATCTCAGAGAAGCTTGTAACTCGAGACATTCCGTGTAGCGAACTTCTATCTTTTAGCTCAGCTCCGAACATAGCGGCTAAGAAAGAAGTAGTTCCAATATACAAACAGTATACGATATTGTTGCCAACCCAAGTTACCGTAAGTGTCCTCCTCCATTGTTAAATATGTACCACACCCAACAAGACATTACCAATTTTGTACTACTTTCTGTTGATAATCAGGAAATAGAGCAAAATGAAAGGGCGTTAAATTACATTATGTTGATTTCTAAAAATGTTTTTTTAGTTACAGAGAATCAACTGCACTAAAAATAAATTAAAATATTTATACATTCCAGTTCCATTTTATTTAAAATTATTTGTTTTTGTATCGTTAGGATTAATGAATTTCCCATTGTATTGACTTTATGAATATTGCATACAATGTATCTATTTAAATGTACCAATTCTACATGATGTAGTAAAGGAACACATAATTTTAAAAATGTTACGTCTGAATACGACAATACAATACGATGAGCTCCAGAAACGTGTTTAAAATAATGTTCATGAAACAATCTCAGGTTTCCTTTATAACTAAAAGGTTGGTGTTGATAAACGTCGGCAGCCTTCCTATCAGAGCCAAGTCATTTATTTAATGGACCCTCCGTCTACTCATACCAGTCTCACCTCTGCTCCCTTTTCATAATAGTTTTACAAAATGTGTCTCTTAATAATGAATGTATTCTCATTTGTGGATTCATTATTATTTACGAAACCCTAATATCTAATGGAACATTATAGACTGACAATCAGCACAATAGCAGATACGAAATATCGTTGAATCTTTGATTAGGCTTTTAAATGATTGAATTATATTATTTTATTTTTCCCACAAAAACTAAGTGAACATAAAAGAAATATTGAAGGAGAGTAAACTTATATGTATTGTAGCGGTTTGTAAGGACTTTTATATGAATAATTATTGACTTTGGAAAAAATAATGATCAAATGAAATAAACATTATTTTATCCTCCCATGTTATGTTTTTTATGTGACCTGACAGCGTTTACTATTTAATACTACAATAATAGCTAGGGGTTATATTATCGTAGGGTAAATTATAACCAATCACCTGACCGCCAAAGCAACCGAGATTATCAGTTTTATATATAAATTAACACTACCATTCAAATTGGATTATTTATATCAGTAACAATATTAACTTTAATAAAACTGAAACTTCCATAGGTTTATAACACACTTCTGTGTATTTCATTGTAATTGTTTGCAAAATGACATTAATAGGTGGTGGGAGTTTGTTGGCTCAAGAAACTCTCACACATATACGCAGGTGATTTTTCAAGGACTATTCAAAAGAAAACCCATGTTCGGGGCTGATCTGATACGATGAATCAAAATGCTAAAGAAGTTTGGACCTAAGTAAATTACGACTTAATTCCTCTTCTACCACAAAAATACTCCCTTCTGCCGAACAAACGGTCGACTGAAAATCTTAACGTTACAAAACTACAAGGGATTATGCCTTATTTTATCATAAACTCAAAAAATCCCACAGAACATTAAAAATTTAATAAAAATGTACTGTAATTAGTAACATATAATACTGAAACATTATTAATAACGATCTTTTAGATTTTATAGGAAATTTTTAGTTAGTGTACTAATTTTTCCATTATTAATTCTTTTAACCTAATGATTTTAATCCATTCAAACTCAAAATATATTATAAATTAACATTATTTCGATTTCCTTTCCAGATCACACATATTAGCTCCTCTGATGGATTTTGAGAGTAATTAGGTCCAGTGTTTGTGTGTATAAGGTAGGTAAATATTTCCCGCATCACCTCAGAGACATATTCTATTATTTATTAAATTGCTGATTAAGAAACGAGTAAAGTAAGACGAGCAGTAGAGTATATTAGCAGTGTTATAAAGCTAGCTGTATAAAAGATCATTATCATAATACCCATAGTTATATACCAATTGAAGTTTATACATACTGCACGATCTTTTCATAAGGTAGTAAAAACCTATCTACAAGGTCTTTAGCGTATTATTTAGCATGTTGCAGGAAGATTGTGTAGAGAGTGAATGTACAAAGCAGGTAAAACTGACGATACCTCAGATCTGTTCAACTTGTGCCAACCAATCACAGTAATAAAATTGGAAGTTATATGGATCTAAGTTACTGTTGTGTCAATCGAATCTGCCGGTCTAATTTTAACCACAATTACCATTAAGTTGAGCGGTTTATGAAATGGATTTCTCACTCTTTGAAATCGGTTTTAAGCATTAAAAAAATTATAAAATGAAACCTGATGTTATATAGAATAATTTCAGATATATATATATATATATATATATATATATATTATATATATATAAATGATCAAGCGAAAATTCCTTCTAACACAACATATTGCAACTTGTTTGTAATCCAGGTGTCTCTGATGTCGAAACGATGTAGAGAGTTCATTTTGACCTTCTTTATTGCTTTAAACGCTGCAAAAAGTGGAAGGTGTATTGGAGGTGAACTTAAAATTCGTAGCTACGTGAATTGATGTTACATAAGCATTTTTTAACGATATAGAGACTGATTATTTGGCTGATAGGAATAAATTTAAATTCTTATCTATTGCTCTGTAGGTGATATAGCTTGTAATTAGTTTAATATTCACAAAAACAAATAAAATACCCTAAATAAGTCAATGCTTTTTTATATGAAATTGGAAGCTAATAACTAGATTATATACATTATAAAAGGGGGGCAATCAAATACAAAGTTTTTTTACTATATATAAATGAATTAATGTAAGGATTTTCATTTCGTACATGGTGATAATACACTAGTATCAATACTAATAGCCTTTTTTTCCATATCAATAAAGTTCATACAGTGTCTCCAACCGGTGTTTTGAAAGCTTTACAGATCTATTATTTGAGTTAAGCCTAATTAACATATTTTTCCACTATCCTCTTTGTCTACACCTAACACCACTTCCTTTATTCCGTCATTCGCTGTCGTGAAATACGCCAATGAAACACAATTTCCTAGGAATCTCTTGGTAAAATGGTGGTATATTATTATATTAAATATCACTTACTGAACAGTCCTATCAAAGGTGTCGGAAAAATATGTATCAATTTAGTCATAAGTGTTAATGTTTTTTAATTCCAACTGTTATATTCCTAGTCTATATTAACTTCTTCCTTGAAGTTTAAAAGTGTGCAGTTCTTAACTTGTTATACCAGTTTATAGCGAATATCTAATATCCACATCTAGTTCAAAGTAAAAAATTTAAAATGGCCAACATGAAAATTAGATACGATAGGCAACAACTACTTCAAAACCATCTATAATGTCAATTATTTTTTTACGAGAGGGGTTCCATAAAAAAAACTGACATACTATCTTGAAATCATTTACGTGAAACCTTATTTATAAGCCTCAGTAAACATCGAGTTTTATGATAATTTATGTCACTCCATAAAATTGCTTCTAAACAATAGGGTACATTTAACCATAACCACAAAAAGCAATGCGTGAGAATAATACATTTTTAAGCCAACCGATTATAATCATATGACACTTTAACATGCAACTTATTAAGTAACACGTTTAGTCAAATATATCTTTAGGACAATTTCGTTTGTAGACCAAACATGTTCCTTTATATGAATGTATTAGCTGTGCTGTAGCGAAGGCCTGTGGGACTAGAAGAATTTCATTTTTCTCGTTCTGTCAGCAACGAATAACCATGAGAACGAACTGACCTATAGCTTTGAAACTATACATGAAGATTCATTTCAGTGTAAGAAATCATCGAAGCCCGTTATGAAACGTGTTGCGGCATTTTCTACCTTGTAGACAGAAAAAATGGTTTCTTCCGTCAGCTCGAGTAAAAAAAATTGTTTTCATTTTATTCGCAGGAAGTCTCAGAAATTTAAAATAACGGTGCCATTAGAATTGCTCATCAGCGAAGCCTTTTACGCGACAAGTGGATTTTACGCTTACTTATCTACTTATCACATTGTATAACACATTGTTCCTGATTCTGTTCACTTTGTTTCATTCGTAACATTATAACTTAAGATTAAATTCCTGAAGATGAGGACAGATACTAGTTCCCGTTCCATGCTTTCTCTTGTAAACATGTCACCAGGACAAATGTATATGATCGTTAGTTTCTTAAATATTTCCCTTTTAATGAAAACTAAAACTAGCTAAAAACTAACTAAAAAATTTACCTTCAAACAAAGAATAGTTTTTTAACATTTACAACATATCAATATTTAAAGAATTTGCTACTTGTTCCAAGCGTCTACAATTTGCAACAGTATTTTTATATGCAAAATATTTATAGAACAAATATATCTTAATTCTATACAACTAAAATCGTCACAGAATATCTGTAAAACACAATATAAAAGTGGTACAATATGAGGTTTCATCACAACAGCTAGTAGCAATTATTCTACAGCATTCAGAGAAATCTTCCTAATAACATGCCCAACTGTTCAACGGAGCTTAGCTTCAAAGAATTGGTCATTCATGACTGCACATTTCACTTCGTCTTATACTACATATCATTAAACCAAAAAGATTATTATTTCAGTAAAATTTTCAATATTAAACACTTTGTCAAAACAATATAAATTTATATCATTAATTTAATCTATACATAATCTTACATAATCTATACATTGCTACGTATCCTTATTAGCTTAGTTAACTCCATTTTAGAGCAGAAAACAATTTTATACATACCGTATTAAAAATTATTAGAAATATGTTTATTATATAAATTACAATGGGCAATATTTAATGAAATTTGTTTAAATAACTCATTGATAATTTTCTAAAATAATATTTTTTTAAAACACATCAAGTTGAATTGTAAATGCTAACGAAAGAGAAGTTTCAGATATATCTTATTTGATTAAGAGGGTAAAATCATGTAACAGTTAATGTTACAGTCCATATGTTCTATGTTTTGAGCGATGATATGAGATAATCGCATATTACATTAATAAGGATTACACGTGGGGATGAGGTGAAAAAAAAATTAATATTATATATACATTTTATGAAACATACATATCAATAATTTGAATATTGACAGTACATTGCATATATAAAGGCCCTGATACTTTTCATTTTTTTATTTAATAGTCTGACGGTGACGTAACAGTTACTTATATGTCTGAAGATCGGTTTTAAATGTGTCAAGTTATGGGGAAATATGATGTAAGAAAAATATATCCTTTCATAAATATTACCAGTTTTTACATTTTTCGCATCTTTATAAAATGAAAAACTGTTATTGATTTAAATAAAAATCAGTTTGTGTGAATTTTAAAATTCAAATTGGCTGTATGCCCCTAAACTATACATCAACCAGACATACGTTTTACTATAGTTACATTCTTGTCATAAAATATATTTCATAAAAGTTCTATTTTAGAAACATGATACATAGCTTTTAGAAGTTGTATTTCGTTTAACACCTTAACCTTCCAAATCTCATACATTATTTGCTTGTATACAGTTTACATGACTTAACGTTCTGTAATAAGACACACAGCTTCCCCAGCACCAATTGTATCGTATAAACTAATATACGTTAAATATTTAATGACCTTGAAATGTAGAGATGGAATGCATCAGTCGTACCTTACTCAAAACTGTCTTTATTGGACCGGAGTATGTTATACTAAAATTATATCCACAACTAAGAAATCATGAGTATGGTTTATTTTTTAAAGCAGTTGTAACTATAAATGTTTCACAGTAGCAGAACACAGTAGTTGAGGTCATTACACTTTTATTAGTTCATGAGGTGTTATATGTTCATATACTCTCCAAATAACCACTCTGAGTTGTCTTGAACAAGCAGATTATAATGTAAATATTTTCACGGTAAGAGAACTTCGTAAATCACGTCAGAGATAATATATGTACTACTTCATGTGATATTTAATAACCTGCTACGTTGTGCCAGCAAGCACTCAGCGCTGTCTTGGCCAAGCGCATGTTAATGTAAATACTGTAGGGTAAGAGGACTTAGTAAATGACGTCATATATAACTAACTTGTCTCTACTAATGCACAAGATGTTACATTACCCCATCCTCCTACTCAATCACTTAGTGGTTGCCAGTCTAAGTCGGTTTGAATGTAAATATTTCATTACAAGAAGTTAAGTAATTTACTTCACACATAACTTCACTACTAACAATTGAAACAAGGAATCTGATTAAAAGGTGATCACCCAGGAATTTAAATTCTTTACCTACAAAAATTTAGCAACAAAAAAACAGCAAGTTCTTACTACTGGTATTGCCGTCATCCGTATCACAATAGTGTAAAAGGTAAATAAATATTAATCAACCACTATAGGGGAACTTGCACTATGCTAAAGCTGAGGCTAATCTACATATAAATGTACTAAAAATAACTAAAATGACTTAAGACCGAGAAGCTATAATATTGATATTAAATCATTATGTTTCACGGTGCAGTTTCAGTTACCTTTGGTTTGTAGACTATGGAATATAATGAGTGCATTATACATTTAACTTTTAATTACACCTGAAACGAAATTAAAAACATATTTTTAATTCTTTGTTAATAGTTTTTTTTATTTACGATTGATAGTTTGGAGCACTAAATATGAATGATTATCAATCCTTACGAGAGAAAAATTCACATTAACTTACTTAAATCTAAAATGCTTGATCTAATAGTTTGCACAGCTTACGTAAGATGTATTATGTTTCACATGATTTTAATATTAGTTTTGTCGTAAAAATATATAATTTAATTGTGCCTATTTTTGCTTAGAAATTAGAGTATAAGGTTTCTCCATAAGATTTTTCCAATAGGACTTTAAGGAGGAATTTAATATATCCGTATTTTACACAATTTGAAATAATTTTTAAAACTTTTATCTAGTATAGCTGATTGATATTCGAAAAATGCTTTCTTGTTCTATTCAAGCCATGAGGCAAACGTAAGAAAATGCTTAGTTTGAGATAATGGAAATTTAGAGAACTGGTGGTGAATATGTAAGATCTTTGCCTTTTATATATAGAGTTGTATGTAGAGAGAATTTTAAAACATTTTATAAATACTGAAAAAATTTACAAAGCTATGCTTTTAGTTCTTATGCCACAAGAGTAGTACATGTAACATTGGAGTCATTCAACAACAGCACTGGAAACCAAAAACACTTAATTACCGGTAAACGGTCTTATTATATCAAATTTTTAAAACGCTCTCAATTCAAAATCTGCATACAAATACATGTTAATGAATTCAATAGTCATAAAATTCTGTCCTAATATAAATTTTTTCATATTCATTGCACAATATTTTTGAACTAATAGTTGATAGTTTACGTAGTCTGTTAAGTTTGAGATCAGTTTTACAGTCTTTTCAAATCATAACGAATAAATAATATCACACCATAACCATAATTGTAATATTATTTAATTCTATAGAGAAAACGTTCTGCCATAAAACCTCTCCTTCTAAATAAGACAGTAAAATCACACACTAATTTGAAACATTTTCTCAACGTTATAATTGTCTAACTAAATGAAACAATTGAAGGCACAAGACGGATGTCACGTAAGCTCTTGAAATTTCAGACACACACTGTGTAACACAAGCGAGTGGAAACGGCTTCTAGAAAAATTTTATCTGCAATTAAGTTATATATGCCTTTATATCCGTTATCTCGATGTTGTCATCTATATTTCACAGTACATTACATAATAAACATTAATAAGAATACGTTCATTACACAAAAAGTGGGTTTACATCACTGGTTATAAAAATACAACCATCTCGTCCCTATGATTTAAATTTGGCTTAGTCTTCTAAAAATTATTGGGTATTCCGGTTTACTAGAAAGTACTTAGGACTTTGCAAGTAAAATTTCTTTATTATTTGTCTTTAGTCAATTACGTTATTCACACAATTCTATAACAAGTCCCACATAAAACTTGAAATTTCTGAGGTAATTTCCAAACTTTTAAATGTGTTTATTGTTCTCTTTGATTCTGTGATACAAAATGCACAGTGCTGTAACAAGATAAAGCTGAATTTGTTCATGTCACTGTTATCTGGCGTAAAACTGTGGTCAGGTCTAGAGATTAATCGGCTTTTGATAATCCTTTTCAAATATTCACATGCAACACATTTTCAATTTTTTTCGTCAAAAAACCATTACGTGTACCAGACTTTTATTTTGTATTTTATTACTGCTACCTGCAACCTGTTAGTATTAATAGCACAACATAGTGTGGTATAAGTTAGGTTCGTGATTTGTAAATTAACAAATGTGCTACATACTGATCATCGGTCGGTTGATGGTTTAGTGTAATATTTATTCATATTTGTAAACAGTCCTTATATATACTTGAGCCTTACATATATTTTAAACAACCTTTTCAGTTAGCTTAAATCATTAGTGAAGTAATAAGTTTATCGTGTTTTAATATTTGAATGATTCTGATTCCCTTAAAATTTCTATAGAGTTGGCATAATTTCAGAACATGACAATAGACACATAAGCAGCCAAACAAGTTGATATGAACGTATGTTCGAACGTGCTTCGTTTAACCTATATCTGCCAATATGGATTTGTACTTAAATGATTAATGTGGGTAAGAGAAAACTGCATTTATATAAAGTAACTTAACGTTAGGATATATGTTAGTAAGTACCATTTTGAACATTTTTGTGTCATATATATTCTGAGATTGGGTTTAACCTCTCCAAAAACGTTCTGAATCAATAAAATGTTTTAATTGAAATTTGTAAGTGTAAAAACACACACACACACACACACAACAAGTTACTAGATATGCAAAAACTTTCCAACCGTACAGCGCCGAGTTTCGGACTCATGTCCTGAGGAGATTGTTAAACAGGACAGGATGTTCAACTTTTACAGGAGCAGATTTACATTCAGTGAAACGATCGCTATTACCGTACATTCATATAGTCAGAACCACTTCAATGGTCATTGTTATTTTTATCACTTTACACACCTTTTATTTTATTGAAAAAGATTTACAGTTGGATATTTCAAGGAACTATTTCAATATAAATAATATGAATGTTTCATTTTAATAGGCTACATTAAAATTTATATTTGGTTAACGAAAATCAAAATGCAAATATTATAACTTTACACATAGCTGATTAATGGAGTTTTACTCATCTTTAAGGTTGTGTTATCTAATTGTGGGTGATTATATTTGGTTTTTTTATATTTTATTGCCTCTTTATTACCATTATTGGTAGCATTCCCAAAGGGAACTAAGAATAAAGTATTAATACTAATTTGTAGATGGTATACAAATACTATTAGATAAAAAATATTACACAAATTTATATTATACCAATACTGTAAATACTATATACAATTTATTGTATATATTAATTACAATAGTATGTATAGTAATTTTTTTAATTCATTAACCAGCCTCAAGGGTGAAGAGTAACATATATATATGTAATATTACACAATGTTTAACAATAATGTAAAGTAAATTATTTTATCTTAATAATAATTTTAAAATGGAAAATTGTTTACATAGTTTATTATTAAGGAAAATATCTTTTTGTAAAAAGTGTTTTACAGTAATCTTAATCGTTTTTATAAAACAAAATACATCCTCATCTGGTTATTTTTTAGAGTACATTTTCGACGTCCTCATTTTTTAAATTTCAAATACAATAATACATATTTATTTACAGGAAAGGAATTTTAAAGTGATATTTTAAAACTCTCCATTAAACCATTTTTTTTAAACAAAAGACAAACTGCTTGACCTTAAATAGCATAGTTTATATGTTTATAGTACTATTTTTAGTATCTTATCAAAAAGCTGATACATCCTCCAACACACGTATGACTGTTATATTCAATAAACCTATACAGTAATAAATCTTTCTTACCCTTTTAAGTTTATTAATAATAGTAATATCTCATCATGACACTCTGTTATTTAATGATTTCTCTTACACCAACATAGTTGCTTGACAAATAGAGGCAAGAATAGTCTCATACCTGCATATGTATATTTAATAAACTTCCCACTAACTAGACGGTCACTATTATGTTCGTTCCACTAATGATGATGACCATAATAAACATGATTTACGAAAATGTATGTATAACCCCATCAGTGATATTCGGTAAGACATATTTTTGTAACATTATATGCCATGATGCATTATAATCAACATATATATTTACTAAAATGTAATATGCATGGAAATACATGGATTCTAATAGCACCGCCATGGGTGGTTCTTAAAAGGTGGAGGTATATAAAAGAAGTTCGGAATCATTTCTGGTGCTGTTTGGAAGCATCTAAAAATTCATAAAACTTTTTATTGCAGAAGCCATTAATCACGTAAAACTGTAAATTCGTCATGAACCATTACTACAATATCACAAGTATCCTTATATTATATTTCGTAGTTTATTTTAGGTTTCGAGATCACAAGCCTACAATTAGTTTTTATCGCTTTAATTTTATTTAAATGTACACGTTCCGTCTGTTTTGGATAAAAATATACCGGGTACGCCGTGTTCGAGGTTAGTTTCATTCGCTTTACTACTGATAGGTTTTACTTTCGTTCTTGCCTAAGTATATAATTGGAGTTATAGAATCAGCTTTGGTATTTATTTGTTAATTGCGTAAAGTATTTTTTTCTATAAGCCTACAAGACTTATAGAATAGACATTTTACAAGAGCATTATGTAAAATGTTCTACCATCGTTTAATGTCTTAAAACATTTTTACACCTGAGGAAAAGGATAAATTTCAATCTTCGAAACTTATTGTTATACTTCTATATAACACATCACGATTTAAAAACTGGCAAACATTTATTTCATACTTTGAAATCATCCACATTAAATACAAAATTTAAGAAAAAATATTTTTTGGCTTGCAACAAGTGAGAACTAGGTTTAGAAGCAACTTTACAGAAAACAAGCCAGTAAATGGAACACTGATTGGTTTTAAAATATAGTGTTGTGTTCCTAAAAGGTATTCAAATATTGAAAATTGGCAACTAAGAAATTTAGTATGTTGGTTTTTAACGGAACCCTCCTACCAGTTCATAGCGAAAATAAATTAGTTTATTTTTGTGTGTCCGTCTATATCCACTATGATTATGAGTAACGAATAAGTATTTAAATTTTGTAAAAAACTTTAAAAAAAACTCTTTTATCTCTCCTGTGAAATTGAAAACTAGTTGTTTGTCTGGTCTACTTTAACTAATTAATTTTATGTTCATAAAAATATAAATTTAAGAAAAAAGTCGATAAGATGGGCTAAAATTTTTACTGATTAAGAGATTACCTCGGTAATGATTTACTTTTATAGAAAACCCTAAATATGAAAATTCTAAAAACGTAGTAAATATTGCTTATTCAACATTAAAATGTATTTTAGTATATAGAACCTAAAACTCTCAATTTTTATTCTACTTCCTTGAACAATTATGAACTAATATAATTAAAGTAAATGTAAATATATTATTATAAAGGGGATTAGTTTATTTTTTATCCTAATAAACCAGATTAATCATATCAGGCACCTCTAGGAATTTTAAATAGGAGTTACTAAGAATGTAAGTTAAAATAGGAATAAGTTTTTAAATTAAAATAATTATGGGATTGTATTCTTCTATGGAATCTCGCTTTAATTATTCTTTAAATTTCAAGACATGAAATATTAACATCTTAGACTCTTCATTACCAACTCACTTAGTTAAATTTTGAATGGAAGTCAATTTTAACTTTGATAAGAGAATTTGCAATGCAAAACTGTCCAAGAAGGTTTTTTATTTTTACATCACAATTGAACCAAGGACATTAATGTGTCCAAAACATCGATTTTTAAATAAAAACCATTGGTTTTTGTGATAAACAATTGTCCTTTAATAATTGTTAATAATATATTATGACTTCGTATTAAATGAATTCAAAAAATTGTCTAAATAATTTAATTTAATATGACTTGCAAATTCAAGGAATTAAAAATACAAAATATGCAGAGATTACATAAGGGCATAAATCTACCGACTGTAGTCTACGTTATGCAAGAAACATTAACAATTATAATATGTAAACTAAGGAACCGGACCTCTATTGCAAGTGTTGCAATAGAGGTCCGGTTATATATATATATATAGACACTCTAGGTTATTCATGCAAATAACTGTTGAAATATTCTACTCAAGGCGATGCTGAAAGAGAATAAATTATTGAAACTAGTATTATGTAGAAAACTCTACATATATTTTGGTGTTTTTTAGAATTTAATTTACACTAATTAAATTTTTTATCTGCCATAACTTTTTTAAATGCTGCTATAACTGATTAAAAAGAACTTAGATTATCCCTTGAGTGTTTTAAAAGAATCATGTTTCATTTATACTTAAAAGGTTGTTATTGATAAACGTCGTCACCCTCAATACCAGCCGTGTCAATTGTTTAATGCACTTGCCGTGTATTCATATTAACTTTTAACTTTGCCTTATAATGGTTTTCTAAAATGCTCCTCTGTGATGATGAAAAATAATTATACGTGAAGTCCTGCAGATACTAATTATTACCAAAACCAATATAAAATATAATACTAATTATCGACAATCAAAAACATTAGACACTTAAAAATTATTCTTTTCAAATTTGAAGTATACTATTGTATTGGTCTAAAAAGCTACTACCTAAGGATTTTATAATGAGTATACAAAAAGTATGTTGTGTTACATTACATATTCAATAAGTTGTAAAGACATTGGGTTTATATTGGGTGTTGAATTTTATTTTTGAAACGTGTCATTGACGAAATCAAGTGGAAATATTCCTCTCAAACGATGTTATTATATTTAATGTAACCTGCCGACTTGGAAGTTTGCTAATTAATATTATACATAATTGCCAAGGATTATATTATCGTAGAGTAGCTAATGAATAACTTGAGTTCGAAAGCATCTGCGATATTCAGTTTTAATATGAATTTAAGTGCTCCAATTCAACCCATAAAATAGTAAACTAGAAACATCCTTACAAGTCGAACTAATTGCTTTATCTTATATTTTTATTCCTTGTAAGAGGAAATAACTAAGAGTTGGGAATTCTATTATTAGTATTCCAAAGAAATCTTTCGCACAAAATAATATACCATAACGAATTGAAGATTCAGGAGTTTTTTTAACCAATCACAATTAAGGGTGATCTAATAATATGAGTCATAATAGTGTAGAGTTTTTGTAAAAGTCCTATCTGACCGAAAATGTTTCTTACGAATGTCCCGCGGTTGAAGACACCAGCAAAGCCCTCTTCTGCAGAACAGATACTCGACTTTCTCAATGTCACTGATACTTACATGATTATGCCAAGTATTTCATCCTGGACTCGAAGATGCCACTGTATTCTCTTTTAAAACCAAGAAACAAATGATCAGATATCCCCAAAGTCGTCGCGTCAAAAAGTTTTCAATCTACGATAATTTTCACATCCCGCTGATCTCCCTCAGTATTCTTGGGTTCTCTCTTGAAATAAAAATTTCAATAAACCTGCTTCCTCAGCCCCTCAAGTTTTGTATTTATTTTAGTAACATAAATAAGCCCCCTTTACTCCCGACTCAAATGTTTACTATCCAACGCAGGTCTCCAATAACTCAAGGAACTTACGGGTGTATGAACTGACTACGCGGTGTGGAATTTCCGTGGAAACTGTACCTCAAGGCAGCCAAATCTACTCTACTCTGTGGACAACAAGTGCTGTCTCTCGTTTCTGTTCACGGGCAAAACAACGTTTTCTCACCTCATGTTACTTTTTCTTTCCATATTATCTTAAACTCATTCCATAACAAGGTGGAACTACGAACTGGATTGCTCACTCTAGTAAATCATGGGTTTAGCTATACATTTTTTAAAATGTAACCTGACTAATATAACTGCCATGGCATATTGATATCGGCTGCCACTTTGTTTTCAGGATTAAATGTAAATTTTACTTTTTTTATTTATTGCTAAAAACTATTAAATTACATAACTAAGAATGGCAAGCTCCTTCCTAATATTTAGTAATTATGTTAAAAGTCCAGAATTTTTCTTAAATGTTAAGTAGTTGGATGCGGAATGCGTGTTTTATATAAAGCCCAGCGAAATATACCTTATCTTTTGTTTACGCAAATAAATTTATTGGGATATATTTTTGTTTTTTTAATTATAATTATTATGCAACTTATTGTTATTGTTAAGCTTAAAGCAAGTATATTTTGTAACATTTTATAAATACCTTAGGAAATTGGCCAAAATGGACCTGAGAGTACCAAATTTACAATATTGCTGTTTAGAGGGATGATAATAAAGTTTTCTAAATATACACATCTGAAATCTTTTATATCTAAATACTAATTTAAACAAGATATGTAATATTTGGGAGATGACAAGTTTAATGAGCTAAGTAGTACTAAGCGATGAGTTATCAACTGCACCTTAAACGTAGAACTAGATGTAACAAACATTCAAATGTAATAAATAAGAGTAAGGTTTATTATGTAAAGACAGATGCACAATTATTCACTGGACCCTAAGTGTTCCATAGCTCGCAACTGTACACATTCCTCTATTTTATTACAAAGGTATGCAGATAAATGTAAGATACCTGTGATCATAATTCTAGCTTTTTTAATTTTAATAACTATGTGTATCATTAAAATAGCAGTATCTTGAGTGTACACAACAAATCTACATTTTATTTATTTAAATAAAAACAATACCTTTGTTCATTATTAAAAGGTTACTAATGGGCTAGTATTAAATAATAAATAAAGTTTAATCCCTCAAAGTAAAGACGATACCGTCTTTTACACCTACAAATTCACGAGCTTTGCGGATCCATTGTTTTAGACCTAATTAACTGATTGTTCCACCATCCTCTTTGTCCACACCTAACACCTGCCTTTGTTCTGGCATTCCTGTGGTGAAATACGTAATCCAAACATCACATTCCGTAGAAAGCTCTTGGTAAAATGGTTATATATTAAATATGAGACACTAAACATTCCCAACAATGATATCAATGTTGTCGGAAATACACGTACTAATATGCCAGTATAAATTTATGGATTGTAATTTCCACTATTAAATTCCTACTGTAATTTGACTTTGGTTTTAAAATTATGAATTGTGCAGTTGTCGATTATTTATGTTATTTTAATACAAATCTCTAGTATCTACATCTTGTTCAAATGGGTTGAATTCAAGTATTAAAATCAAATATTTTAGAATCCAAGAAAAACTATAATTTTGTATTTCCAATTAAGCTAATCCTATAAATATGAATACATGGATATGCGTCATGACTTAAATAGACAAAAGCATTGCATATAGGAATTGCAGTGTTTTACAACCCTATAATAACTTTGTTTTATTTTTCACTTGCACATGTACTAGAGAGATAGAGTTTTACACGGAAACTTGCCATGTCCTTTAAGTACACAAATCAAATTAATTTTCATGAAGATCAACAACATATAAGGGAGAGAGAAGGGTTTGAAATGGGTATGTTGCAAACCTTTTGCACACAGCAACTACGTGTGTGTGTGTAATCGTTTACAGCATTTTATGATAACAGCACTAACAGTACCTAATAACGAATTCTTATAATTTGAAATGTACATTGTACGAAATAAAAATACATCAAAAAGTGTTAAAAACATTTGTTATTGTAAATATAAATAATTTCATTGAGTTCTGTGTTACGATCAAGAGTTTAAATCTATAGGTCTACATGAAGTTAGTTTAGAATTAGTTAAACATGTTTACTTATGAAAAACAGAATAATAATAAAAGAGTATTAAAATTTCCACAATATTCTGAATATTAAGAAAAATAATTACTCCCATATTTGTAATTTCGTAGGAAACTATTACAATAATAAATATGTCCTAAAATATTATGGGAGGAATTATGGTAATCCATGTTCAAGTTCTAGAATTCATTTTTATATTAAAAATTTACACTTATCCTATAAATAATACTAGTCTTCAATACATTCGTATTTTTTTATTCATCATAAATTTTAGTATTTGAAAACTGTTTATAATTTATCAGGAGTTGTGATAATTTTATGATATCAGGAGTTATGAACTTTATGTAGAAAGCAGTGTTTCCTGTTGCGTTAGCGTATGATCTACTACAATGACCCAGGGAAATACTTTAGATTTAACAGGGTCGATCAATGTGGATTAAGGTGATGAAATCTGTTTTTAGTTAGGTTATTATTTAATTTATTTTAAACTTGCGCAGCTGAAATACTCTCCCTGAAATATTTACCGAATCAGGGAGATTATAAAGAGATTATTCGCTTACTTCACATGGATTGTCAGGCATTTAAAGTATGATATTGAGACAATTATAAAACCAGACCGAAATAAAATCATCTAATAATAACATTTTAATTATTTACTGAGTTTTTTTAAGTTTCATAGGGAAGGACCTTTTTTATTTCTTAAGTTTTTATAATCATATTTTATTGAAAACCCTAATTTCTTTAAGACATAAATGATTTATAAAAACTAACACTCCCTGATGTTATAAATCATTTATGCACTTGTGATTTTTATATTTTTATATTCATCTGTTTTGATATGAGTCTGGTTAATACATTTCCTATATTTCGCTTTTAAAATGCATTTAATTCCTCGAGAAGTGATTATTTTCATTTTCTTTTTCATCAGATAGATTATCTTGAAGGGAATAAAAATATTTTTTCAACCAAATAAGTGTATCTTCTACTTCACTAATGGTTAATTCATGGACTACACAATGAACCGTTTTGAGTCAAACGATTTCGATACAATTTAAAACATATAATGTAAATAATTAGGACAATTAGTTTTAATTAATTAAGTTTAAGGCACAAATAAAATTATTTGACAGTTGATTATTTAATATTTAGTAAAAGCACTGGATTATTAATATATTACGAAAATTTATAAATCGTACATAAATATGTCTCAACTTTACAGCTGTAAATGCTGATATGTAAAAATATATGACCAGTTCAAGATATTAGTTTTCGTTGTTCACAACTAAACACAAACTTGGGGACATAACAAAAGTTAGGTAATATTATACTGAATTACAGAAGTACTTTAGGGAATACTCCAACTTTACTAGTACAACCACTTTACTAGATTAAGGTGGCGCCATCTGATCTCCAATCGGTATATACATTTATGCTCCTACATTACTGATTACAAGTATTTATTTTGTACCATGTATTTCACTAGTTTCAAGTTGTAATGTGTTATAAAAGTTTAACAAGTCAAGATAGTCCTTGAATTATGTCATTTTTTTTTTCGTGGAATGTTTTTTCCTTTAGCAGTGAATACCTTACAAGTTAAATTTAGTAAAATAACTTGCTACGACTTAAACTACTAAGGTATTTTAGTTACATGCTCTGAAGCACGTAAATGTGATGCCAAAAAAGGAACTTATTTATAGAACGATGGGATAACCATTCTTTTTTCACATAATGCATAATGAGCAAATGTCGTTGCATAAAACACATAGTAACGTAGTATGTATAATATTAGTGGTATTACTCTTGAATATAAAGGACCCAAAAGAGCCTCATTCAAATAGTGATGTCAATCTGAATATGCGATACATCTTTATACAAAGTTCCTATAGACTCGAACCTTTTCTTGACCCTAGGAATGATATGCATTTTGGTTTTAATAGTCGTTGTTTATCCATATGCGCTATAATTGTTAACAGTAAACTCATAGTAGCTTTACAACTGGTATAAAGAATCATAATGGTCCAAGGAAGAACTGCAGAGATAAAGTTTTAAATAGGTCTAGGTGTCTGTGCGTCTATATATATGTACTCATTTGTTTCTTTCACACATTCTCAATACTCCATTTATATTTATTTATTAATGCCACATACTGTAAATTAAACGCCATGGGAGATTGAACGATACGAGTCTTATGAATGATGAATAAATGTTAAATTACCTGAAACACTTGCATCAATTGAGTTATCTAAAATAAACACTTGTTTCCAAAATTGGTCAGTACATTTTTGGGACAGACAAAGTGCACATAAAGTTGAGCAAACAATCACACATATTCTATATCAAACATATGAATGAAACAGTAAGTAGTGTATCTACCACACACTATAGCACAAACACCCTAAACATGTCAGTATTTATTTTAATTAGATGACGTTTGTTACAATTCTATTCCAAAATATATGCGGAGAGAATATAGATGGAGAATTCTACAAATGTTTCTTATATTTTTTCCACATAACGAAGGTTAAGTAATCACTCACGACCCAAATATTGATATCATATAAAGTTATCATCACGACTATGAGTTCAATTCTCAACGCATCTTTACGATTTTGATAGGATCGTTCTACAAGTGAAATTTCAAGGTCAACATAGTTGTTGCGACCGATTTTATTGAAGGAGACAGCGCCCAAACTTTTTACCTTTTACTTAACAGCAAATATAGAAAACTTGTGGTTGGACGGATTGGAACCAAAATTAAAATGTACGTTTTTGGTAATATATTTAACCCAGAATGGTGTTTTGTACATATAGACAGAACCCTAGGATGAAAAAACACTTTAAATATTACACTTAGTTTATTTTATTTTAATTGATTTTATTCTAAAACTAAACCTAAAACATGCTATGCAATAAATTGTAAGTATGAACACCTTTTAAGGAATTAGATGCAGCCTCTAAGTAAAATAAATTATGCAAAGTTGCTACAGTTGCATTTAGTTTTGCCTTTAGGCTTAAGTAAAATTTCTTGGAAGCTGTTAAAGTTTAAGAGCTTTCGGAGAGCAACAGCTCCCGTGAGCAGAGAGCTCAGAGAGGTCAACAGCTGCCAGATTGTGGGAGCTGCCGTAAGACCTGCAAGAGGCCGAGAGCTATAGAGCCCGGAAAGTACCAAAGATCGGGAACTGCGAAAATCCAGAAACGACATAAACTGGGAGCTGCAATAAATTGGAAGCCACCACCGGCCAGAAGCTAAGAGGTTCTGCATGCTGAGAGTTCTCAGGGATCAGGAGCTGATAGAAGACGAGAGCCGGGAAGGCGAATGCTCTAAAAGGCTTGCAATTACTAGAGTCCTGAAACTTTAGTGCGTTTTAGTGTTCGTTACATTTTCACTCTAGGGTATTTCAAGAATCAGATAGTTCACCGACTAAGTTTCTATGTACCATCCATATGAGCTAGATAAAACGGAAATCCACCTGCTTCTTGAGGTGTGAGACCATAAAGTCTAGCTATACTTATAATACAAAAATAAATAAGTTATAAATTTCACACCGACTTACGTATTACAAATTTTTAAGCGTAAATGTAATGATACAATAATAGGCTTAAGCACTGACTGACTTGTAGTTCTCTATTTATTTATGTAGCAGTTTATTGCTGTGTCGAGTAAGTATTCGCCAACATTTATTACACTGGAAAATCAATCCAAAATATTTCCTGTCTTAACACAGAAATGTCCTACATTATCATATCATTAACTTAACACAGCAACTTTCCCTTATAAATTAGGCTACTTAACATAAAATAGCAACTTATTAAAAAAAGGGAATTAATGTTATTTATGTATTTAAACCTTAAAATTAATGTTTTCATTGTTAATGTGAACTCAAACCATTATACTGGTCGTATATTAAACCGTTAAACAACTTTGATTTGTGCCTAAGTTTTTGCAATGCTTAAAATTAAATTATGCAAACTAATCTAGAGTTTATTACAAAAATACACAAAACTTATTAGTTACTTACATAATTACAAACTTTCAATCACCTTTGTGTAAATGACGCCACATTACCCCGCAGGCAAACATTACTGCAGCCATTAATTGAGGTAAACGCTCCCGTCTGTTGCCACCTGCCATGCAACGACAAATTAGCAGTTTGATTAATTGCAACCATCTCCCTAATAACAAGCCACTTGGTGACTGAAACGTGTTATCGTGTTTGTAAACGGGTTCAATAAATAAAGGGGTTTTTTTTCTGTTTTAATGTTTTTCAGAAGAATGTTCAAAGAGTTACAAAGATATATACAGTCTATATCCCTACTAAAAATACCTCATAAATGTACCTCTCATATAAAAAATTCAAATTTATTTCTTTTGGTAATGTTAGTAAAGGTTTTCATATCAAAATTATTCAAGTTTCAAGTATAAAACGGCAAAATATAGCATGAAACCAAAGAAATATATATCAAGCTACAAGCTTTGTTGATGTTGCATGCAAAATTAAAAGTCTAACGCTTATTTCACTTTCGAGATGCCCTACGGATAGCGAAACTATCAGACAGAAATCACATATGAGTACTTTAATGGCTCTCAGTCAAAGCCTTTATATGGACCTCAATCGAACTTTTAGTGCACCATTTAAAGTTTACAGACGAATGAATTTACGAGATATTTAGTAGAGAACAGACATACAGACAGATTAAAAAATAGAAATTTTGACAGAACCCTTATTGATATTTTTTAAACTGGAAATATACCATGTTTACAGGCTCAATTCGTTCTCGTGCACCATTATCACAAACTGATACAGCAGAGTATTGAAAAGACCAAACTTGAGAATATAAAAAAATCTTATCAATAATATAGAATTCTCGAATGTATCATGTTTACAATATGTTTAATTGGATATCCCATAATCTGTCCATGCAATCAAGTAGTATATGGCAGATTTCTTGTAACAGAGTATATAATTACTTATTAATGTATTGGTAATTAAATCGAGTTACACTGTTAACACATTTAAGTACGTATTCAAATAGAGTAAAAGCTTATCGCTAATTAACATTATATTTAATATTTCCATCAAATAAAAAATTAATTAAAGTTTACGTAAGCTTAAAGTTTGGTGCTAAATTTAAAAATTCAATTCAGTATTCTATCGGGAGACTTATCACACTGTTAACACAATAAAGTTAATTTTTATTAATTTCATAATTAACAGTTTATTAAAACACTTTTTTTCACTATATTAACTTTTGCTAGGAATGTTTTTAAATAAAGCAAAACTAAATATTTTTCCCCTATTAATACATGGAAATGAGGAAGTAGAGTTCTTATACTTTGAAATATAACTGCAACACTTCTCGGTTTCTCGGGAACTATTGTATAGATATTAATTAAATTTAAATCCCATAAAAATGTTTGTTGTTCCGAAGAATTTGTAAAAGAATCGCTGAATCAAGTTTGTACTTAAAGAAAATTTAAATAGTAAATATAAGAAAACCACATTTTGTTAGCCACCTCAGTACCACATTTCATTAAAACATGATGGCCGTTTATAAAGATGGTTCGTCTCATTATTTATGAATGAACATAGAGAAAAATTAAACCTGTTCTGGAAATTAGTAGATAATTAACCTTTTCCTTTTTATATTGTTTTGTATCTCAAACCCCATCCCCTGAAAATATTATGTTTGCCTTTTAGCCCGGATCAAAACTAAATTTTCAAAACGCGCGTGTAATTTACTATGGTTTCTGTATAACTGAATTGAACTAAAACTTATTTAATAAATAGAGTACATGTCTTTACAATCTTTCCACATGTAGATATATTTAAACATACACCGGTCCTGATGTCTACTTCGGTGTGGTTATAAAGGCTTTACTTTCAAGTCATTCCAATTATACTTCCATTCATATTTCTGATATCATAGTTCACTTTGATTTGTTGCCCTGATGTAGATAATATATACATGCGTAGGTTGACTGAGAGCCTACTTTCTGTGAAAAAAACAACAAAGGGGGTTAACTATACGGTCTTAAAACTGTAGCAAAAGATAGTTATTTTGTCTTTTGATATTCGAAGTTATTAAAAGTTTGGGACATGTGCCATACTATTATACGTTATTATTTTAATTTTAAGTTTTTTTTATAATATAGTTTGCATTTATTATTTTTTCTGTAGTATAATTTCTAAAATAGTGGGCGGAAACATTTTTAACAAGTATAGAAATTTTTTGCGTTAACTGTGAAAAACGATCAACGCTGTAGTTATTATTACCTTCAGACTAAATGTTGTAATCACCACAGTATGTACTAGTTTGATAGCTTAGTTGAGTTCTTTGGCGAGTATTAATAACTATAGAACGTTTCAAGATGGTGGTCATTTCACATTTGGGTAAGATTTTTTTTATCTCGAGTATTTCATAACATAAGTCAAAACTGACAAACGATGTCAAGGAATTTATTTCTGAGATATTTGCGATAATCCTTAAGATTTTAATAGTGGTTTGAAAGTTATAAAGTATATAAATCAAACTGTAATATGTTTAGTATGTTTAAAAAAATAATGTTAGACCACATATTTCCATTTATACCAAGAATTACGTTTTTACGAAAAAATTCTATAAGGTTTAAACAATTATTGTCTTGCAGAATTTTAAGATTATGCCAAAATGTTCCGATTTGATATAACCATTATAACATTAAAAGTTACTGTCCCATTAGTATTTTAAACTTCAAACATCTAAAATAACTGGCATCTTCAGTTTTACATGTCTCGATGGCGGCTACCATGCAAAATACCTTCCATTCGACTGAACTACACGGGTTGATTTCAAATACACAGATTTGAACATTTCTATGTTTATAATTACATTTTTGAGGATGCAAATGATTGTTTATATTATTTGCATGTAATTTAACATTTTTATACCAATATTTCGGCTTCCACCACACTGAGGTGATTTTGATTTCTTCATTAGAGAAAATCTCTATTCGATTCTAAAAACGGGCAGTATTCTTATTCAATGCGGTATTTCACACATCTGTCGGTGTCGATCCTGTATAACACTCTGCGACGTTCAAAAACAACCGGGCAGATATCTTCATTCAATGCTCAATGAGTCTACGGTCTATACCCACCCCCCCACCCCCCCCCCCCACCTCACCTAAAACTAACCTAAAGTTCTTTAGTAGATCGTAGTAGGCTAACAGTTACCAACCCAACAGGATTTTATTTTTAAGCTCAGTCAGTAACATAAAATAATGATACAATATTATAGGATAAACCTATTATTTTATCCTTTGTTTAAAGTTTATTTTTGACAATGGGAGGACTTGTGAAATTGTGAGGAGGAAACAGGGAATTTTCCGGACATTTTCCACTCGTTCTGTAACAAATCAGTAACACTACCGTTTGAGATATGCATCTTCTTGGGTCATAATTAATCTAAAAAATAAATTATAAACTAAGCTAAACAAAAAAATCCATGCCTGACGTTGTGACACATCTAAAGCTAGGAATCACAACACCATGTTTTGTGTCAACTCCACTAACTCTAAAACATGTATACATGAATAAGAGATCAGATTGCCCGATATCTCGACATATAGTATTACTTACCTTGAGCAGCCAGATACCCCTGTATTGCTAACCTCATTATTATCAGCAGGGGTACACTACTACTCAATGGTGGGGATTATGGTGTTTTGACTACCATACTTTTTTGTTATTTTTACTTCCGTGCCACGTTTATATAGGTATAACTAATTTTCTATTGAACTTCCAATCTTGGGCTGTAATAAGACTTAGTTGCGGTGGAGGAAAAGCGAATTAATAGTTGACACAGTACAGGCTATGAAACAATTTTAACGTTCTGCCATTTTATGTTTATAGACAATTATAGTTGGTGGAGGAAGGGTAAGAATAACAATTTACACGTATGGAGGATGAAAACACATTTATGTTCTACCATTTTGTTTTCACTCGGCAATTATAGTTGGTGGAGGGAAGGGAGTTTAATACTGATTACTCTATAGATTATAAACGCTCATGATTAATGGTTTAACTATTGTGTGTTTGTTGAAAAATTATATTTGGTAGAGGAGAGGAGGAGGTTTAAAAATAATTTTCACTGTACAGATTATGAAACAAGTGTTTAATGTTTTACAATTTTGCACCGGCTGTTTGTCGTCAGTTATAGTTTGGTCAAGGAAGGGGAGGATTAAATAATTTACATGTACAGATTATGAAACAAGTTTAATGTTTTACAGTTTTCTGTTTGACGACAGTTATATGTGAGTTGGTGGAGGAAGGAGGATTAAATAATTTTCACTGTACAGATTATGAAACAAGTTTAATGTTTTACAAATTTTGTGTTTGTCGTCCAGTTATAGTTGGTTCAAGGAAGGGAGGATTAAATAATTTACACTGTACAGATTATGAAACAAGTTTAATGTTTTACAGTTTTGTGTTTGACGACCAGTTATAGTTGGTGGAGGATGGAAACGATCAATACAATTTACATTTTTTATCAGACACTGTAATCTACACTATTAAATGTTCCACATTTTTTATTTGGCGACAATCATATTTGGTGTAGAGAGGGAGTATTAATATAGATGTGATTAGTACTCTACCTGGAGAATTTACTCGATTACATGTGTTATTTTTAGTATGGAAAGTGAGCTGGATATATATAATTAGATTATCCAGAAAAAACATACGTGAGCCATAAACGGTAATGCATTGGAAGTTTTATAATATTATATTAGCTTATGTAATCAAGTACTAAAATAATGAATTTTTTGCCATCTTGCTTATTTTTACAGAACGTGGCCTTTTTTTAAAATATACTATTTAACTATTACATCTTATTATATTTAAGCTATTTGAACTATTTACAATTAAACAATAAGTTAAAAAAAAATAATAATAGTAGATCATTGTTGTTATGGAATCAATGGTATGGCTAAATGAATAACGGTTATACAATAAATATTTATATATCTATATATATATATATATTTATATATATATATATATCTTCACTCCACTGAGCGTATATATAAAATAATGATAGATTTCGGGTGCATACTTTTTGTTAATGTACCGATATAATCGTTTAAAAAATAAGGATTTCTGCTTACTATATCTTATTTTAGAGGAATAGCAGGATTTGACAGCAGTCTCATTGTAACACAAAGATATGAGATGACAGCCAGAATAAGAGCTTGAATACACGACACTGCTTACTTATACTTCCTTCTCGTGGTTTATTACAGTTCATGTCTGGTTTAAAACAAAGAACACTACACATTCTACGAATATAGAGAATATATTAATTTATTTTCTCTGAATTTATATTTAAGTCTTGCAGTATCCTTGGTTGATATGGTATTATGCTTTTTATCAGAAGAGTCTGGTTAACATACATATAACTTGGAGTCAAATGTAAACACTAATATGACGTAAGATACAAATAAATACTTTTTTAGTAAAGGTTTTTCAGGGAAAACTAAATATCTGGTACATGAGGACTAACTCAAAGTTTTAGCTTGCATACTATTAAACTAATTCAATTTAATGTCATGAATTAAGGTGGTGCGGGTTTTCAAGGAACTTAAATTAACATATTATTTTTCCAAAAATCTCTTATTAAGAAGTTAAGCACTAATTGTTAAAATAAAGTGGTTGAATATATTACGCCCAAATAAATTGGATTTCCTAAATAATTTTTGCCTTAATAGATTTCGATCAGCCATCTCATAGTCATCTTAAAAATTGGAACAATCATCTCTAATCCTCATAAGTTTCAAAACTTCCATTACTTTCTTTTCCATTTGAGGTTTAGGCTACGCAACGACTGATTCATTTTCGAATTCTTGTGGCTCACATGAAGTTGGCCTTAATAAAAGATTATTATTTGCTTACTAAAATCTTTGTTATCTGAGATAATATTACAACCAAGTAATGTATATGAGTGTTCAAAGCAGTTTTTATATATTTTGGGTAGTAAAGTATGTTTAATTTGTAAACGTCAAATCATACTGTATAATTCCTTTTACACATATCGAAGCAAAAAAAAAAAGATTTTAACTATACGACAAGAATTATCTTATACCAGAAGTATAATAAAAAAGCCGGAACTGGATGCTTTTAGAACGTAATAATATTCTCAAACTTATATGTATGTAAGTTTGAGAATATTATATGTAATATGTTATATGTAATTCATCGTTCTTTGTGTATCTTAAAATTAAATACAAAGTTGGCTGGTAAATCTGATACTACGTTTGTGTGTTAATATCTTATAATATTGTATAAACAGATGTACATCTCAATCTCGTGAATGGTACGCTTCTACTACTTCTATTCTGAGTTGCAAATATGTGTTTGCTTACAAATAATACATATTAAGTTAATGGCAGGCGGATAAACTTAAGTTAGCAAGGAAATTATGTAGTATTTTTAAGTTAAAAATGGAGAACAACGTCAAGCACTTTAACGAAAAGGAAATTCGATTACATTTTGTTTGCTGCCTTTTACAGAAATACTTTACAATGTAGAGGTTTACCTCCTGACTTATTTAATTACTAAGACAAGCCAATACAAGGTTTGGGATTTCCCAGAGGACAAGCGCCGTCTTGATCCTGGAAGACTTTGTCTTGATCAAGTCAATTATAGTTTACAGTCTCTTACTTCAGAGAGTGGTGATGTGCTGCATTATTTTGGCGAGGGGAAGGGAGAGAAGTCCTAAATTGATTAAAGTGTTATTGTCTCTCTTGAACTTATTAATGTCAAACACTTCAGACGATAATTACGTTAAAAATATACCTTACTAATATAAAAACCTACTCGAACTTATGTTTAAGGTTTATTGACATTTAATTTATAATTTTATTTGTATATAACTGATTATATTATATCATTTAATATTTTAATTTAAAAAATTTTAAACATAACTGTTTAGCATGTATAGAAAATATGGTCATGAAGCTATAAACATTTTTATTCATAATTAACGATAAAATGCCAATCAATAGTTATTAGATACATAAGAAGTGTGTACCATACAGAATTAACTAAGATTTATAACAGATATGGTTTTGTTCCCTTAAGAGAAGAAATTGAGGAAATTTCTTATTAGCCTTGGTTCTAAAAGGAGCTTCACACACTTGGTTCCAGAGTGTAGTATTTTCAGGATTAGTAAGGTTTGGTGGTGGTATCTAACATAAACTCCCAATCCCAATTAAATCATGGTGCTCTGAGAGGGGATAGCGTTCTATCTATATGTGTCTATATATCAGTCATGCCAACTTGAAAGAAGTGGAGGGTAAAATCTGTTACGGCCTCTTCCTTTCAAAGCAGTTAAGGGTGATAACAACATTTTAGGTAAGCAACAGTCTTTAATATGTTGAAACTAGATATATAAATCCAACCCTTTTATTGCAATATCAAGACATTTAGTTAAATCTTTACTATTCCTGGACATCAACAGTAATTTACATAACATATTGTTGCTGTACCCAGTGTAAATCCAACTGGAAGGTATAAATTAGACAGAGGCCAACACATTACCACAAAAAGTGTCTGAAGGTACATAGTTACAAGGTGAAATTTTAACTATGATAATTTTCATGTCATTGACATAAAACTAGAAATTAGAAAAAACGGTATAGTAATAGCAAATGGACTAGACGCCAACTATTTGGAAAGTTATATTGCAATTCCAACAGTTCTAGTTTTGAACTATTGGAAGGTACCAATATTAAATTATTATATATACCAACAATTGGAAAATGTCATTACCATTTCAGCAGTAGTTATTTCGAAATAACGAAATCTGTCAATGCAAAAGCGAGCTTGACCACTTTAAATATACTTTTGAAGAATTGTATAACTAACTCAGCATTTCTCCATTTCACTTGCAATATATTTTATAAATTTTTTTCACCAAATTTCGTTTATTGAATTCGAATTAAAAAATAAGTTGTATATTAATTATTTAATCGTATGTTATGATTAAATAATTATCTTTATTATATAATTACTAATAATGTGTAATAAATAAATGAGTTTAAAACGCATTACTATCATTACCAATAAATTTTGAAATCATTAATAGTATTTATCAACATAATTTTTTATAACTAAATTCTTTTAATTGTTAGCTACCTAATAAAATAACAGACGTTTATCCCTACAAATATAATTTAAAATGGAATCAAAATGTAAAAACACTTAAAAAACAACGTTTTCCTTTACATATTGGTGGACAATATTATTCCTGTAAAATTCCAAAAGAAAGTAGTGAGTAGCTGTGTATGTTGTGACAGAGGATCAGAGAGATAATATTGGCTTCAGGAAAAGTAAACTTCGCTTGTGACGTCAGAACTGATGGGATTGGGGTCTAAACCTGGAGTGTATTGTCGTGTCACCTGCCTTCTATATTAGTTCCGAGCTTTTTTAGGTCTTTATGTGTTAGTACATAAAGGTAAAATTTATTACAAAATATTAATGATCAAATAGGCCATGAAGTTGTAATAGAACAATATTGATGAAAGTAGACTTAGTATTAACTTAATAGTTTAAATAGCTTAATTTACAATGCCATATTGGCCTAATAGTTTTTCTCATAAAAATAAGCTCTGAACAAATTCATGAAATAGATAGAGTGCGTCGAAAATTGTTGGAATTGAACTTTCTTAGTTATTTTTAAAAGTTTTGGGCGTAAACATATATTCTAAATAACACTTTCAATAACTGATCAATAAAGTAAAATATAAATAACCTGTTAAAAACTTATAAAATGTTTGAATAATCTGTAACTTTACAGCAAAATAATTATAAACTGTATTAAAACATATGTGTTATTGTACCTTTAAAACGAGCTACCACAGGCCCTACCTTTGCAATAAAAATTTCTTCTAATAACAAACTTACTCTCAAAAATATTCCTTACAGATTTTTCCGTGAGTTCAAAATAATTGTAAATCGCCAAAATACGGCTTGAGGGGGGGGGGGTACAGTTTGAACATAATACTGGTTTTCACTTGTTACACTGTTACAGTTAGTTGCCCAATCAGGCTGTCTGGTTTTACCCTGTATACGTTTATTTATGATTATTTTCAACATCAAATTAGTAAATCTTTCCGCGGCGTGTTTAGTCATAGCGTGAGTTATGGGCTCGTTAAAGTTCAAATAGTCAGCTGCCTTCATGTTAAATTTGTAATAAATGCTGCCTATGTGAATACCAATAAGTTTCTCTTTATAAACATTAAATGCAAGCATAATTAGACATATGAACGAGGTTTACCGAATTTTGGTTGAGTAGACCTGTGATACAACGTTATAGCTGTGCCAAGACCACCGCGTATGTATCTTTGGTCTTCTTTTATAATATACAAAACTTTAAAGAAAATCAAACACCTTCTATGTTAATAGTCGATGAAGTTTCATTCCGACATATAGCACAGTACTAAGGCAGCTTCATTACTCTACCGTTAGCAGCGCTGTACGTGTAAAGCAGAGTATGGTTATGAGCCGTCCAGATCAAAGAGACTTGTAATAGTACAATGAAACGTATTAAAATATTTTATAATAAAATACTAGCACTCACCCGCGGCTTCGGAACGCGATTTCGAAGGCTTTACAAGTGCATTAGCAGTGGTGTGAATTCTTTTTCTAACGTTAATATGAAATTGCAGTTGTTGCCGCGATGAAGAGAATTTGCCCAAAAGCGTATATTTATGTCCATGGTAATTTACCTTGGTTTTAGTTTTTTGCCTCTTTTTTCAGAAAAAATCATGTATGCATACAAAGGTCTGAGAAGCCTAATTCTCTCAAAAGACAACTAAGACGGGTTTTCATAACAACCTTCAAATGTATAGTAAAAGTTGGATAGTAGTTTTGTCTTTCATATCTGCATTATAGTTTTGAACAAGGCAATGCATACTAATAATTGGTAAACTGTACAGTTAAAGCTATATTTAAAATACAAATTACAAAAAATTATCTAGATATTTTCTTACTCTGTGCACAACAGTAGTTGCAAAAGAGGTTGAATAAGAACTTCTCATACTACCTGTATCACGCTTACTCTATGGCTTAAAGAGTAATAATGTAAAAATGTCAAAGTACATTAATTAAACATACATAAAATAACATAAAATATTAATGGCAAACTGTCAGTTGGAGCTGGTTGTGGCGCTTACATTGACATGTGGCCAGGAGGCCTTATTCCTTAATAAATCTGTTTTAATTACAGCTGGCCTGGCGTCCCAAATCTACATTTATCGTTAACAAAACGCATCTTTGACTGAAGTTTATTCAACGTATTTCCACTTAGTGCATATTGGTAAATGATTGATCTATAACCATCTTCCTAGAAATACTACAAAATGTTGTAAATCTTATATTTGGAATTTATATTAAGATCAATCAGCGAATAATTAAAGTTTTTTCCATCTAATACAATTAGTGAATAATTCTGTTTAAATAAAGATTAAGATCATACTCTTTCGAAGATCTCACAAATATAAGAGACCCTCGTTTTGTTAAAATAACGGAAAATTGTTTTAGGTTGTTTTTGTATAAAAGATCAGCTTATGTTCTCCTTATTCACCCTATGGTCCGATGTTGTTTCTCTTTTAACTAGAAGCACTGGAAGGTCGGGAAACGACCGATCGGTGCTATCCCTCAGATCTGGGGAAAAAATGAATTTACATGCCTCAAATTATTACTTAAAATCGAGCTCAAATAACGTGACCGCTCGTTAAAGTTTTATATTTATAATAAATACGTATGTATTTACTTACCCGTATAGCTTAATAACACATAGTCTATGATAGCAGGGGGACTCTATTTCGCAAACACCGTTTTCTTTGTGGAGGCATAAAATGACCTCGGAAAATACCAAAATACCATGTTTATTAAAAGTATCGTTACACCTTTTTTAGTACATTTTCTATTAATTTACCTTACCACACTGTGAAAACAGACTAGATTATTTGTCTTATTTTTCTCATGTTTGGTCGAAGACGTTTGTTTAAAGGCTATGAATGAATACGCGCAATGTTTAATTATAAAATAGTACATATCTTATGAAAGTTAACAAGAAATAAGTAAATTTGTTATATTAAATACATTTTTTTGAAGTTGAAGATTGATATGAAAGCCCGGTTCTCAAAGGATGTATATATTCAGGTTTTAGAAAGTATGTGCTATATGTGAATTGCTTGCAAATATTCTTACATTTTATCATTTAACAACACAAAAATGAAATAAAGATAATTACTTATCGTTATTTATTTCAAATAGCGTATAGTAGTACTGTCCTATTAATCCACTTGTTCACATGTCAAGACGTCAAGGATGGTCAAATAATTTAGTAATAAATAAATCTACAGTATTTGTTTTTGATATCATTAGATGGAAGAAAGTTATGTATACATATAAATATTTCTACATTTTATAACACAGTAATAATAGTACTACCCATACTGTATTGCAGTAAAACAATTAATTAACAAAATTGTAATGCAAGCGTTATTTAATAATATTGATTAAAAAATCTATGATTAAACCATTTTTACGTTATAATAGGCACAGTCAATTTCACATATTAATGTGTGAACCTAAGAATAATATCGTATTTTGCACGTTTTAGATATAAGAAAAGGAGAAATAGAATAAAAATAAAATAGTAATTTTCATCACAGCGGCCCCATCGTAAACTTATGAACGGAGTAAAATGCCTTTAACAACAAAAAGTGTCTTAATTGAGACTTGAATTGCTTGGATTCATTAATTCGTTTGAGATCACCAGGGAGCTTATTAATGATCTTGACACCCTCTTAAGATGGAAAGTATTCGAACATAGTTTGTTTTATGCTGTTCAGTTCTGAAATTGTTCCTACCCTGAACCAGTTTACATTTGAATCGGCCGTACAGGGTGACATTGAGAATATAGAGGCTGGATAAGGTCAAAACTATAATCTCCCTGAAGGCAATTTTACAGATATATACTTTTTTTTGCCACAATTATATTCACATCCATTCCCTCAAATTAATTATGCATAAAGAATGTCAAATAATCAATTGGTGCTGCTTAGTACAACATCGAAATAAGATTTAATAACGGTTGTTCGACGTAAGCCTAATAGTACTTCTAATATGTTCACCACTTATCTGTGTATATGTGGCACAAATTTCAGAGTCTGTTTGGAATGATATCGGACAAATTTGCTCTCGGATTTTAGTTCAATAGTTTTTTTGTGAATTTAAGGTTAGAACTAACTTTTCATTAGGTAAAAAAAAATCAGTTAAAAAATAACGTTTCCCAAGCAAACACAATGTATATAAAAATATGAGACAAGACAACAGACTATTAAATTAAAAAACCGCATAGATGTAGGAGAAGAAATAAAAATAAGTATGAATAACATATTGCTAAAAAACAAAAATATTGTCAGGCTCTTGGCTGCTAGGCTATAATATTAAATTAATGAACCACATGTAGTTTCAAGTGCTTCTAGTACACAAAAAGGTTTTCAAAAAATAATTTACCAAATATTATATTAAGCGAGCGATGATAACCAAACTATTTTTAGTTAGTAATACAATTTTGTCAACTTCATCAATAGGTATCTGGATAGGCGTATATCCATCTAGTATCCAAAAAAACTTTGAAATACAGGATTAAAAACAGTAATCCTAATAATATTTCTTATTATTTAAAAGTAAGCATATTTATATGACCTTCATCATATTTATAATGTACAAATGAATACCGGTCAGGTGACCTTCACAGAGAGGTGATTTTTGTTCTTTTATTAGCAACCTTCTAAATTGTACGAAGAGAGCTCAACCTCTAAAGAGTCCTGTTATAAAGCACGCATTTGCGACATAGAAATTTTGCTCTTTAGGGGTATTCCAGTCTTATAACTGGGGAGCGAGGAAACCCGAAATGAACCGTGTAGGGCAACACCACCAGCATGTACGTGCGAGTGTGTCTAATATGGTAAATGTAATGACGCGGACTATCTCGTGTTGATTGTATACAACTAATGTGCTCTCAATAATAAAGAATATATTATAATGTAATAATATTAATAAAACCTAAACTTTAACAAATATAAAACAAACAAAGTGACACTTTGAAGCGTATCGCGCTCTTGAGCGACCGAAACCGTAAGCTACAGTTTAATATTTATTAAAAGTGCTGTTCCATTCAAACTCTAAAACTAATACAACAATTTAAAAATATACAAGTTTTGGAAACATTAATAAAGAAAACATTCAGTGGCTGGTTGTGCGACGTGTAATAAATCATACTCGTATCATTAATCTGCGTATTATAAAAAGTCAAATTTAATATCTACTAAAGAAAAGAGTCTCGTGTCAGTCTCCTACCAATTATAAGCATACCTTAGATTCGACTGAAATTCCGAAAATAATGGCAAATACTTTCTCAGCTAACAATGAAAGTTAATTTGCAATATTAAATTCCTCACTAAGTTAAATATTTCAAATACGCCGTTAATTAAATGTCACAATAGAATTTAAATATCCCCGTGTTATAATTAGAATGATAAATTATCAGGAATTGTTGAGTTGTTTATGAATAAGCATTCTTCCACAGTCAGCAAGTGACAAAATCAAAACCAGTAACTATCACAGAAACTCATTTCCAGTTTTAAATTATTTACATATTAATAATAAATGGGTGTTTTTATTTAATATTCAATCATTATTACGTTCGTAAATATATAAGCAAATAAATACTTTTAAGTAGACGGTGATAAGTATGTTTTACGGTTTGCATATATTAATTTTCGTTTCATCTTGTATTATTAAAAAACACTAAAACATGTATACAAGCTTTTTCACGCAAAAGAATAATCAACAGAAATGAGAAAATTATTCCTGTATAGTTTTTAAAGTGTCCCAGCCATGCTCAAACGCATTTTTTTTAGCCTTTACAATCCTCAGTACTGTGGGACTTGAGCTGTGCCTATTCCTCCCCTCAATCCATATGATACGTTTCCTCAGTAACACCTGTGTGGTCTCATGGTCGATTAGACTAATCTAACAATGATGGTAACTTCTGTTGTGTAATACATGAATTATAAAATATTCTTTTTGGTGCGATCAAGGTGACAAAATAATAAATAACTGTTTTCTTTTCATAGCAGCAATAAAAAAGAAATACACCTTTTACAATCCATTTTACTGGGCTGGATACAGCTTATTTTAATAAACCTTTCCTCGTGATACGTAAAGCAATATTACAATAAACTATTTTGAGGTTATCTCAAACACACATAAAATATTCATAACTTTTTGTGTACAATAGCTCTTAAATTTTGTCCTTTTTGTCAGTTTAGATTGAAGAACAATTAAGTATCTAGAGACTAAAAGTAGGAATATTATGTAGCATATACTTCTTTCTACACTAACTAATTTGAACTTATCGACAAAGTGACAGACGTTAAAGGTTGGAATAGGCAACAAAAACTTATTGTTCCACATAAGTATATACAATGGATATATTATACCACAGGTTTGGTTTCATATTAATCTATATTTATTTACTGAAAAAAATCTAAAAATAAATTTTAGAATAGTTTAAGTTCTTAAATCCACCAGTTTTTCTTGATACTAGTAATCTAATCTCAATTGTATATACTTTTCTTTTAAGCCATACTACATCGTTAGCAATTTTATAACTCATTCTGACCAAAATTTTCTAAAGATTAAGTTAATTTGAATATGGCTGAAGATAATTGTGTGTTTTATATCTATTTATCTTGTTAAGACATACGTAATTATTAGTATAACATAATTCTTAGAATCGATGTACAGTTAGTTGCAGGAAAGGAAGTCTTGTATTACAATTCGAGACAAACATCCTCCGGATGTAATTGGATACGCCACATCCACCCAGACACCGATGATGAATAAACAGGAAATGCTTGTTTTAAGCAGCGGAAATGCTTATTTCTAAACATCATGCGGACGATGTAAGGGACAAGCCATGCTGATATGAAAAATTGGTACTCACCAATTATTATCATGGAGAGATTTCGCAGAGGCGTAGTCATGAGCTGGCGGGAGAACAAACATCAAAAATGAGGAACAAGGAGGAGAGATGAGGAAGTCGAGGACCGGATTCGAAAAGCGACGTTTCGGGAGTGCCAGCGCTTGTGTTCGTGTGCGGGAAAAAAATGTTTTAGGCGTAATAAGTGTCAAGTGCAAACAAATGTAAGTTAAGAAAATATTGTATTATTTTAATTTTAGGAACGTAGTATTATATATCAGGGTTCATTAATAATTTTAATACGTCTCATTTACAATTCCAATGTACCTGTACCTAAAGTAATGAAAAGAAAAGATTATAATGTGTAGAAATCAGATGAATAGTTTTAATACTGAAATTCATATTTTATTATTTCATATATTTTATTTAAATGTTCTCAATTTGGAGAAACTCACGCATTTGTTTTTTAATCATGTGAATTTATGTAATTGTTTAGATATTTTAAAAGAAAGTTTTATTACGTTAGCCTATGAACACATATTTACTGCAACACTACAAAAATTACTAGTAAATGTTATAGTTAATTAAATTAAACATAAATTGTAATGAATAATTTAATATTAAACATGTGTTAAAAGTATTAAGGCATTAAAGTTTGTGCTCAATATACTGGTTGATGATATCCATTGTTGTATAAGATGTTAATCAATATAATGAAATGCTATTAGAAATAAAATATGTGTTGGTTCATTTAAGGGTGTTGTATTGCCAATCTAACCTATTATTAAATCCTCTCACGGGCAGCCCCTTTGCTCACAATACATATATATTTCACAACAACCTTAATCTAAACAAAACCAACCTTACAAACTTTACAATCTCTTTAAGTTTATTCTCACATGATATAGATGAGTGATTCCTGTTCAGTGTGAGTTAAATGTATAGATAGACTCACACTATAGATAGATATACGTTTATTTTGTTTATGGATAAAGATGGATGGATGGAAATTACAGACACCTTTCCAGTAAATAAAAATTGAAATGTTTAGCCACAAACTTTACACATTTCCCGATTCATTAAATGACAGCAAATTTTTAAAGTTCTTACAATTTAGAGATTTCTATCTCAACGAAGTAGAAAATAGCAACTCATTGAAATGAATTAAAACTTAATTGAGGCTAAGCAAAAACTTCCTGAAAACTTCTGCACTCAGATTGTAAATAACTTCAATAGAAAAACCACTTTCTTAACAAAGTCAAACCTGTTTTTAAGTTATTACCTGCTGCAGGTCAAGCTTTCTTTCTTTGTCTTCCTTTTTTGAAGTTTTGTGGAAGTTCAGTACCATTTTCAGTTTCTTGTTGGAATTAACTAAGTTAGGGTCGTATATTTTCTGATACTTTAGGTTGTAATGGACAATCCATTTTAACGTTAAGTGGATTGAGCGTATAACGATCCTGTTGATGAGACCGGATGAGCTCTTATAATGAAGTAAGGCATGTATATAGTGACATTAATCCCATTAGAACTCTTGTATCTAAGTCAGAGTTCCAAAACAATCCAATGTTTCCAGTAAACAGGTAGAGTTAAACACTGCCCCAAAAACTGGATGACCAAAATCGGCTACAAACGAAAAATTTTAACTTTTACAGTCTCATTTTATAGCCTTCTGTGGATGATACAAATGGCTCAAAAAGAAATACCTCTAAAATATTAGGTATATCCCAAATATCAGTGTGTAAAATTTTACATGATTGCCGTTATAAAGCTTACTAAATTCATTTAGTTCATGAGATAAGTGAGAACGATTGTTATAATCGATTAGAAGTTTGTGAAATTATGATACGGAACATTGATATTTATAAAATTAGATTAAACAACATTGCTTTTCCAGATGAAGCAACTTTCGTCTTAAACGGTAATCGTAACAGACACAATGATCGTTTATTGAGCTGATGTTAATTTTCAAAAATTGAAATCTTAATGCCGAGGCATACCAGGAAATGTTACAGAATCAGCTTTAAACCAGCTCTCCAAGGCAACCAACAACTGTAATGAAGTTTGGTTCTAAGAGCATGGGCACCACCAAACTATGGCCAGATCTATCTTCACTAGTTTTTTGGGGGCCACATTAAAAAAAACCTGTAAAAAATGTTTCCCCAGTGAATTAATGACCGTAGGGAAATAAATAGTAATGGAAATTGAAAAAATCACACCTGAATCTGAACAGCATGCCGTTTCAAGTTTCTACAACAGGCCAGGATATGTTCAAATTGTCCTAGGATACCAGTTTGAACATTTGATATAAAAAAACACAGTAAGTTTAGTAAGTTTTAGCCTTTTTTATTGCTTAAAGTAATTATAATTACTAGTGCTACTGTAACTATACATAAAAACTTTTTAACTGATCCAAAAAATCCACTTTTGGGGAAATATCTTATTGTGTCTTTACATTTAAAAATGTTTGAAACGCCTCCTCAAAATACTATTTTGAGAAAATGTGCTAAGTTGTAACAATAACTAAAAAAGTCCTCTATTTCCTGGAAAGGTGTCCCGAGTTCCATTCCCTCCATCTTTATCCATCAGACTAAACTGCATCCATATAGTTATCTGTATACAGTTTATTTTTTAAAAATATACCTCATCGTAGTTGTGCTTATCCTGAGTATACTTTTAAACCTGTGATACAAGGTGACGTGTTGAATGGTATAAGCCGTATTCGCAGTAATGCTGTTGGGTACGATGGCATCCCAATACGCCTCATAAAGAATATTCTATTTGCAGTCCTTCCAATAGTCACTTTTATTTTCAACACGTCACTTAGAATTGGTGCTTTCCCATCACAATGGACGTGTTCCTTTGTCCGCCCTCTTAACTAGCACCATCATCATGTTCAGATTATAGGTCAATAAATATTCTTCCTGCATTAATTTAAGGCCTAGAGAGAATCGTGCGCTGCCAAATCACTGAATATGTATCTTAAGACAACATACTTAGTGACTAGTAATCAGGTTTTCGGACTAACAACAGTACGGAAACTGCACATTTGAAATTGACGGATGAACATTATGCTATAGTCTGATACCAGTCGTTGCTATAAAAAGAAAGTGAACTGGAGCTAAACACCAAATTCAATGGAATCAATCCTTCCTACGTCATCATTGTCAATTAAAAGTATTAAAGGATACGTATAAAATTGTAGATTATTTGTGTATATTTTTGATAACAGTTGTTTTAAAATAACCAGTAACAACATACTGAGAAATAGACAAAATAAAAGCAATTTTTATTTATTCATGTAACTTTAAGTACGAAAGATAAGGAGGAAGAGTCTGCATTGAATAATTATAAAGTGATTATAAGGAACAAAAAGGGCTTTTTATTGCATTGAACTAGAATTTACATCACTTTATAAACTGATAATTGAATAGAATGGAGAAAACATTAAATGGTATTAAGAAATTCTAAATTGATGTAAAGAATGATTTATGTACATGTTTATTTACATATATCTGCACGATGTCATGTATTTGATATTCTATTTTTTATCTGTTTAAATGTCTTAAAATTATAATTAAAAATTCGTAATGTTTTAACAATAGTAGTTAGAAGAGTTAGAGGAATACATTATGTACTCCATTTGCCAATTACTTACCTAAAACAATACTTTTATCATATATTCAACTTAACGAAACAGTTTAACTGTTGGGGTAAAGTACGGAGGGAAACTCTGAGTAAGGCTATTGATTAAACACCTCTAAAGAGGGAAGTATTAATGAATTGAAGTATTAATGAGGGTTCTAAGTGAATTATTTGGATTTACATATAAATAAGAGCAATTGTACAATGTGAACAGTTTAAGCAGCAAATATCTTACTCGTAAACAGTTATAAATAATTCTAAATTGTTTTTGTAAACTAAAGTTAACCATATTGACAAGAACATAATTTTTTTTGATATAACAAAAGCTTATATAAGTAATTGTTTTTCATAAAAGGGGAGACGAGTCTCCTTTAAACTTTTACACTTTCTGTTCTTAATGGCTACAGGCCCGTGCAAGGGTCTTATCAAACTGAATTAAGAGGAGAGTCGATAAAGTTTGTCGTCAAAACTGTGCTATCTGCCAATCAGATGCAAACTCTAACGTTAGACCGTTTGGCCATCTAGACTCTCCTTAAGTTATAAAATCATTATTGGGTCTGGAAAATGTTTTATTTCTGTTAAATTCATCATTTATGGCACTTCCCCTGAGTAAAGGAAATATTATAATATTTATTTGATAGATTCAATTGAATTTAATGGAGGAAAATTTAGAAAGCTCTGTAAGTAGGTCAACATAAAATGGTTAAAGGAAAATATTTGAAATTTTTACAGTGCGTACATGGGTTATGGCTTCACGGAGTTTATTGATTTATGGTTTAGTAAAATTATTATTTACAATAATTATTATGTATTGTTTAGTAAAAGTTTTAACGCCTTTTCTTATTGGAATACATTTTTATAAAAATAAAACACCTAAAATGCCCAACTGGCAAGTCTTATTAATCTATAGTTCAACCTCTTGAGGGATATACCTGTATGTGTGCAAGTCATATTCGTGTCTGTTTTATCAATATTGTTAAAGTTTAGTCATTAAAGATGTTCTCTTTTTTTATATGATGGAAATAGAAGGCAAATTTTGAACTAAGCCAAAGAGCTGAAACATTGTTATCAAGACAAAGGTACAATATAATAATGCAATATTGCACAAAATTAATTAAAACAGTAAAGATAGTCACTTAATAAGGAACTAATATTACTCCTAGTTTCGCGATGTAATTAGCGAGAATGGTGACAATTCAATTTACTAAAGTGCTCGACACCAAGATAGCGAGAAATTAATTAAACGTTTGTAATTCCCTTAGTGAGGAGATAGTGTTAGTGGGAGCTAAGTTAGTTATTTATAAAGCAATGTTGCCACCATCGCTCTTGAAAACCCAAAGCCATCTATGGTGTACAAAACACTTTACAGACCGAAAACTGGAAGACCTAAAATTGCTACTTAAGGACCAGAGGTGGTATGAGATATACTCGGCAAGCAGTATAAAACACATCCTTTTAATACCTTTCTTAACATTCTCACCACAAACATGAACACTGCATGTCCTGTCACGAAAAGAAAAAATAACGGAATGAAGAAGCATAAGTACAAGTGAGACAATGAAGTCAATGCCCTCAAAAGAAGCAGAGCAGGAAAACTATCTTACATCAGACCAAAAAATGCAAAAAAAAACGAATGGTTGAGAAGAAAAGACATTACGATCTGAAGATAAAACAACTTAGAAAGGAAGCAACAGCATACAGAGTAAAAAACGCTGACAACAAGAGCAAGGAACTATGGAGGATAGTCAACAGCGAAAGATGCACCGGGAATCACAGAACCCCAGAAATTTCAACACTCAATACCAATGAAAAGATTAATTCGTGACCCCAACATCATTGCTCATGAGTTCAACACATTCTTTGTTAATATAGCTGCCACAACCTTGGCCAAAGCAGGGCAGACGGGCACTGAAAGGAGAACTGGCAACCATATACACGACGTAGGCGACCTAGTACTCTGTCCAACAAACGAAGATAAAATCAGGAATATCATACTGTCCATGAAGCCAAAGTCATCATATGGATATGACGAGGTCTCCAACAAATTACTTCGTCACTGCATGGAAGAACTCATACCCCCGCTTGTACATATTGTAAATGGGTCATTCAGAGAGAGCACATTCCCAAAAAGGCTGAAGATCAGCAAAGTGTACCCGAAACTAAAGAAAAGAGACACCACTCAACTAAACAATTATCGACCCATCTCTCTCGTTCCTACCTTTTCCAAAGTTCTGGAAAGAGTAGCCTTAACCAGACTAATAAAGCATGTCGAGAGGTATGGGCTACTAACTACAGCGCAGCATGGGTTCACCAAATCTCGATCCACTAATACAGCAATCATAGACCTTGTGGAGGCAATGATTGATCACATCGAGGAAGGAAACACTGCCACAGGAATATTTTTAGATCTAAGCAAAGCCTTATACTAGAAAAGCTAAAGTCAATAGTTGTTAGGGGAACTGCTGCCGACTAGTTCTCCAGCTATCTCAGTGACAGGTCCCAAATGGTGGAAGTCCAACATAAACTAAACACCAAGATCACAACAATCAGGTCCAAGCCTCTGCCTATCAAGAGTGCAGTACTGGGGCCAGTACTCTTTATACTCTTCGTGAACGACATGCCCTCCCAACTTGAACAGTTCAGCAAAGTTCACATGTACGCAGTACAATACTATCAACAGAACGACTTAGTCGTCAACAAAGGAAAATCTCAACAGATGGTGATTGGCAAGGAAAAAGAGGGTGTAAGTGGAGTGCCAGAGCTTGCAGTATGCTACGAAGTAAAGTACCTTGGTGTCACACTTGATGAAAACCTTAGCTGGGCTAGGCATGTTTACACTGTATGTAGTAAGTTAAGCTCTGGGCTCTATGTCCTTAAAAGAATGAGCCATATCTCAGATGACAAAAGTGTAAAGACAACTTATTTTGCCCTTTTTGAGACGCATTTCAGGTATGGCCTTGCAGCCTGGGGCAACTCGTCAGGAGGCAATCTACAGAGAGTGCTCATCCGTCAGAAGAAAGCAATAAGAGTGATAGCAAGACTGGGCTTTAGAGACTCGTGCAGAAATGATTTCAAGGTACTACGCATATTGACAGTCGTGGGACTATATATTCTTAAAACCACGATCCATGCAAGAACAAGCAACCTTGAAAGACGAGGCAATATTCACCACTATGGAACCAGGAACGCTGGCACTTATAAACTACCTGCCCACCGCCTTAACATCTTCAAGAAAAAGCCATCATATATTGGTGCAAAGTTCTGGGGAATTTCCTGCCAGCACATGTCGCCCAACTAGACATCAAATCCTTCCGAAGAGGACTTATGAACTGGCTGATGGACCGCCCATTCTATCCGGTGCAGGAGTTCCTGAGGTGGAAGAAGGACTACAACCCCTAAACTGGAGGACGAAGATACCAATCGCTCTGAAAATGCCCCCCCCCCACACACACACCTTTGTAACACATACACACACAAAAATGACAATTGTATTGATCTTGACGATTATGTTCAAATAAACAATGTCTTATGTCTGGTCAAACAAATTATCACCCCATTAGACAGTATGCTTGAAGACGTTAAACGAGGACTAACTTTGTATTAATACGAATACACACATCACTGTATTGGATAAAAATATAATTTATTAAATTAATAATTTGAGGATTTTAAAATTAAAGGTAAAACTAAATGTAACATATTTACAGTACAAAATTGTACACTATAGGTAAAACATTGAAGAAAATGTCCGGATACAATTTATTTTTATTTTAAAATGTTTGATCCAAATAGACTGTGTTTGAAATAATTTTAAAGGAGAATACTAAAAAATAAAAAAAACAAACCTACTGGCAAGAAATCCGTCATTGTAATGGTTGGGTTTTAAATAAAATGGATTTTAAAATTATTTAAACTCTATAGACAGCTGTTGGGAACAAAACTAAAGATAAATAATAAATTCATTTTACATATAATAACATTTTTTTTTAAGTTTCTGAGAATTTTTTTATTAGTTTTTAAAGCTACTGTATTGTGGGCTATTTCCTGAAACCTAAATGGGCCATGTCTTGTCACTGTAAATCTGCTTTAAATAAGTTATGTATTATTTCATTTAAGTAGTTTTGGCATACTATATTTGAGATAAACTCTTTTTAAAATGGTACTATAGAAATGATTTGGCTCGGTTTTTATACATTCACCTTTAATCATAAAAAATTATTATAATATTATTCATAAACTGGCCTTGTTATCATAAACATTTAACCCTTTCCGGGCCAGGCGGCAATATATTGCCGCCACAGATCGTGTCTGAAAGTGCCAGGCGGCAATATATTGCCGTCGGTGACATACGCGATATATCGTCATACGCAATATATTGCCGCCTTCATATTCGTTGTTTTCTTAAATAAATACTACGTCAAATGATTAAAGTTTTATGTTTTTTATTCCCTGGTATATTTGTAGATAATTAATATGAATATAATTTTTATTTTGGAGGTCTATGCATTTTTATTTCGTAATTGTCACGTGACATTATCAGCTGACTCGATCTCTTGTTGTTAATATTCTTTATGCTTTAGTGTAATCGTACTATTGTATGCTGGATTCTCCTTTATTATTTTATTTTGTGGTTGTAAATATTAGTAGTGTTAGTAGTTACGTGCTTAGCTATTGTGTGTAGTAGTTACAATGACTGACAATTTGCGATCTCATGGGAATAAAATTGTAAGTTGCATATTTGTAAATAAAAAAGTGTAAATAAATTTCAAATAAAATTGTGTAAATATTTCTAGGTAAATAGTGTTTTTAACTGTATTGAAACTGTTTATGGATCCTACAATCATCTGTTTACCGGTACATCCATAATGTGAATATTTATTTTAAGTTTCTTGCAGTGTAAGAGTCAGTTGCTGTATCACTTGTTGCGAAGTACAATTATACGTATTTATACAAACTGTGTCATAAAAAATTTATTTATGAGAGAAATAACAAAAGATTTTGTATGGTTGTTCCTTTCTAAATGTACAATATAATAAAATAGCTTCCCACGGTAAAATTATTTTTCCTTTTTTAGTTATTTACAACAAAAATAAAAAAATAAAATTGTTTTTATGTAATCTATTAAAACGCTATTTTTTTAAATTTTAAATTATTTAAAACTCCATCTATATATTTCTTGTTGATAGTATATATCTATACGAGTAATTTGGTGCAACTTTTAGGTTATTCTGTTATGAAAAGTTATAAAATTTAATCTTAGAGACTGCAAAATTGCCAATTTTAGCCTGGCACTTTTGACTAGCCACAAGTGATATGATATGTGAAAAAAATTTTGCAACATCTCATATTTGGTCCTGGCCCTGAAAGGGTTTAAGTAAAAATTTTTATATTTTATTTATTGGTTTTTAATATATTATTCGTTTTATAAAAAACAAATACATATATACATATGGGAAACAAAGCATCAAAGACCATGTTCATATGATTAATGTGTTTAAACCCGACCTGATAAATAACGTGGTATACCTTTGTTCAGAGAATTAAGGGAAATTCTCTTCTATAAAAGTAAAATATTTTATATTCACTATATGCGTGTTATTTTTTTACAGCTCGTTTTAAATAAGCAGGTGTATTAAATACTGTTTCAAGTCAAATTCATAAGAATATTTTTTTACTAACAAACTAGTACATTATTTATTGCTCAATCTTAGAAACCGCTTTAATGGAATCCGTTCTCTAGCGATCGAGCAGATTAATAGGCATTCAGAAATGAAAGTTTCCCAAAATTTCGAGTCCAATGTCATAGAAAACCTCTTTTAGGAAAAATATATGTTTGCTAATACACTTCGTCTATATTTATCATTGCTAGAGACGTTTAAATGACTGTATTACAAAAATAGTACAGGGTTATTATGAAACACTTCATATTGAGATTTTACTCATAATTATTATATTAATACTTCATTTGTGATATGTGCAAAAGTAGAGTGTTACGTTTTAGGGAAGTTGGTTTATAGTCGAGAAATTTGGTTTATCTTTTACACAAACTAGAAAGCTAATGAAGAAAAACGGTTAAATAGGAATAATGGTGATATGAGCTTAAATTTTTAATTATTTACTTCATTTTGTAATTTTAATAAACAGATAATTCCAGAATATTCAGGTACACTTCTACACATAAAAGTGAACTTCTATACAAGTACACTGTATATCAACACAGATGTGTCAATGTTTTGTACAGGATGAGTGATTGTGGTTGGGCGGGTTTATTCAAACCTCAGCGACTAGACTTTAATTAACACCCATGTCTATTTCAATTAAGTATACACTGGATATTCCAGCTAGCTATACATGTTAGGTAAACTTCTACTGTATACGAAGGAAAACCTTTCGTTTTAGGTTTCTAATACTCATGCATGTAGTTATAGTTGTAGATAAATAGTTTTAACTTGTTTACAAAATACGTTTCGTAATTGGCAATATATAATATAATAATTCCAATACTTTGAAGTTAAAGACTTAATTTCATATTAATTATTCCAAGATATCATGCTAATCAAATAAGTATGATCTAGAGCCAACAACAATTTTACAGGTTAAAATTAATATAAATTCATAATCAGAAACCGGAAACCCCTATTTCACAAAAAAATCAGGCCATTCGCAAAAATATATTTAAGTAAATAATTGAAGTTTTTTTTTAAATTTTATCAGTCTGCACAAGTTAATTCTAAAGTCACGAAACTACAGAAATGGGAAATTGAATTCGGAGCATGTGAAAGTTCTCTATAAATATTTCTTGTAATAAAATTTAATACCCTAATTATTACAGAAATAGTTATACTAGTGCTGTGCAAGAATATTAATTCTATACAGAATGCAATTACATTCAATAGCTTAAAAAAGCACTATAATTTAAAACTTCTAGGTGAGGTTTTCTTTTGCCCAGTCACAAGAAGTCTTATCAATTCTATTTAAAACTAAATATAAACTGTTTCTGCTAATTTTATTAAAAGATAATATTTAAAATTTTTCACATTGTATGATATAATGGCTTGTGGCTTTTAGATATAATAAACATCATGAAAAATAAAATTTCTTAATTGGCTGAAAATTGCTTAATGGACTGGAAATATTTAACTTTTGAGTCTTTCTCCAAGATATTTGAAGAGCAAACTTACTTTTGACTTAAACTTTACATAAAGCTTAATTTTATATGATCAAGTTCCAGCTTTATTGTGATATATAGTTGTATTAAAAGATGAAAATAAAGTATTATAATAAATTTTAAGTTTTACAATATCCGAGCAATCTATTCTTCCAATCTCTAATTTTAACATGTAGCATAGTCAAGCATGTAGCCATAACTACAATATATTGTATACAACATCATCACTTGGTGTGTAGAGGTATTAAATATAAACACGCATGTGAAACTAAACGTAACAAACAGTATAACATGTGGACATATATCTGAAGAAACATTTCGTCTGTATAATTTAAATTTTTCATGAAACTTAATTTATAAATGGAAGAGTATGGTTTCTATTATGTTGCATATCCAACCATGCAATTCGGTTGAAGCGTCATTGAAGCCCATTAGTATGTCAAAATTTACCTTTTTTTCTCCAAAGAAATTGTAATAAGTTATCTTTTGTAAGTTGCCTGTCTGCTTATCTCCAGAATGAAATGGCCTGCATTCATAATGTATTACATCACTACTACTACAGTGTATCCCCACGTCCTACATCATTAAAAAAGACCCCAGCCAATATTCTTTATAGTAAGATTAACATTTCCCATACAGAAGATTTTTCCAGTGTAAAGTTATCTTTAGTTTTATAGGTTTATGTAACGTGGTGTGGTTTTTCAAAATTATTTTATATTAGTAAGTAAGCAATGTAAGGATATAACGGGAATCAGCAGACTTAAGGATGAGCAAAATTTATTTTAAAATAAAAATATGTATATTCCAAGATTTACCTATTGTCGTGATTTTTTAGAAACTACTCAGGACACTTTAGTCCCATGAATAAATTTTTTGGGATGACCGGCTGATTGGAAAGAGTTGTTCAAAAGTAATATAGTAGACACTAAAGGGCCGAGAGACGGGTAACATGACGGCCAAGAAGCGACTGCTACGCTAGTAGTGCGGGGTGGCGTTTGGTATTATTTTAGAGTATAAAAAAGCAGGCACAATCATATAACATACACTACCGGTATGTGTTGGTGTACATAATTAAAACAACGAAAACTACTTAGTAGTAATTATAAATATTTGGACATTTTCAAGTTGGTATCAACTAGGATTACTAAAGAATGATTTTTATGCTCTAAATGTCTATTTATATTGTTAAATACTATAGTGTATTAAATATTTAATATTGATACCAGCTTGCATATTTTTTTTCAAAATATTCTCCATTTCATATTTATAGATATAGAATTTACTGTACAATAAGGTTGTAAAATTTACCTTACATACATTTTTAATATACAACCCGTTTCCAAAGAAAGAAAAAAGTGAATTTATATATCATCATTCAGTAAAAGCCTGATAGCTTAAGTAAATACTCATATTATTAATATTAATTCTTTTTATGATTACGCGCAGCATCAGTATACAGGACAAAATTGTGTTTGGGATATATCAACTAGAACACAAAATATTAGAGAATTAAGGCGACGGATATTGGAAATTATGAGGGGTAAATGAACAGAAAGTACAAACAAGATTATTAAAACAATATTGTATGACAAGAGGGAATTACCACAGTCACTTTTTTATTTATTTTAATAATAATGAAATCTATGATTCATGTGATAATAACTACTAAAAATGATACTACGTATTTCCCTAATAAATGTTCTACATTAGAGTTAAACAAAAGTTTATTTCTAGAAGCTCCAACGAATGATTTTTGGTACTACATTAAGAATGTAATAATTAATATGCTCATTATTATTATATAGATAAGCAGTATTTAATATATTCTTTCTTGATTTATTGAAGTAGAGAGACAGAGTTTTCGGTCCTTTGGTTTAAAATTTAATTAATAAAATGCCCAGGTTGTTTCTGACTAGAAAGAAATTGGATACCTTTGTGGTTACCTTTGACATTTATTCTTGAAATGTTAAAAAATGTACAATAAAATCAATATTTTATTATTATTATTACCTGTTGATAATATTTAATATTTTTAAAATGTTGTTATTGGTTAATTATTTAAAATGTAACGAGATTCAATTGTGTTCGGTGTGACCAAGAAGGCGTGGCAGAACAGAATTACATTGTGCGCATCCCGGCTTTCAGCTGATATTTTGATGATGTGGGGGGGGGGGTTAATTGGAGTTTACATAAACCCTCTCGTAAAGGCTTTTTTAAGATGTAATTTAAAGCTTTACTTCACTTAAAACACAAAGAAAACTGTTTTGTACTTTATAAGTTGACTTGCTGGCTGCAATCAAAATATGTTGATTCCGATATATACATATACATTTATTTATAATTATTGACTTTTTTATTTCCACGTGCCATTATTAGTCTAGGAGCAGAGAGAAAATTTGCGAACCAAGACTGCAAACCCTATAGATATATTCACATGTTGAGCGTTATCTAATCTAACAATGCTATTTCTTACATAGAAAAAAATTCCTCCATCAAAAATCAGTAAACACCAATAATAACAGTACTGTGATTAACACAGCTGTCCTCCCATAATGGCACCATAGCAACCACAGAAATGACATAACCATGAGAGAAAAATGGTTAGTAAGTGGGAACTTTAAACGAGGTTTGTTGTTTTTACTTTGTTACACGTACATTTTTCAATCCAAATTCTTCATTTTTTAGTTTCCCTTCAGGCCTGTCTAACTAATACTCTACTCTACAGGCATATATCTGAGTAATCAAATCACCTTCTCCCAGGTTATCAAGTAAGTTGTAACTATCTTAGTGTTTTACTATGAAATAAGGTTTAGATGCAGTTGTTCATTCGACTTTAGCGAAGCCTGTTATGCCAGATGGGATGTGGTGTACACCTTCTTTTTAATTAAAGTGTATAAAGTTTAGTAATTGTAAGTATAATTTTATTTTTTTATTTCAAAGTCTCTTCTTTTCTCACTTAAATGTATTTATTACATCTTAATTTTATCTATTTTGTACTGCTTTAAATATGGTAATGAGAAAATGAGAATTTTTAACCGGTAATAATTGCAAGTTACTTTAAACGTAAGTGCGTTGTGTAAATTTTACCAATTAGTTAGGATTTTCAGAATCCAATAATAATTTAATTAAATACACCAGAATATACATAAGAGATCAAAGTTTTCATTTTGGTGGCTTAATTGTGTCAAGACTCTACAAAAAAAATCCATATGGACACAATACCATTAATGTACAAACATCAATATATTTGCTCCATTAGGAACGAGGAATGCGTTTGAAAGACACGCCGCACGCACCGTTCCCCCCTCTCACAACGTACAATGAGAGAACGTTTATGAATTGGAAAAGCGATTAGCTGGCATTATACTATCTGAAAATCAATACATGTGCATTTTGCCTGTAAAGTTTAATATAAACTTTTGTAGAATTTATGTTCTGGATAAATAACCTAAAAAGAAAAATCCAGCTAACTATTAGGCAGTTTTGTTTAACTCTTAAATAAAGTTGACTTACTGGCGTAATAAACAAGTCAAGTTAGGTATTTATATGTAGAAATGACTTTATATTTTTTGTGTTATTTTACAAAACAACTATTATGTTTCAGTGTATGAAATACATAAACAAACGCATATTGAATTTTTTAAAAGTCAGTATATTATTTTATATAAGAGGAGAATATTTTATATCTTAAAAACGATTTTGATTTATATGTACTTTCCGTTTGATTGGTGGAAAATGTCACTTTGTAGTTCTTTGTTCAGATGGCGAAGTATTGGGTCTTAGCTTAAAATATCATCAATCTTAATACTTGGAAAAGAGATCCTTTATACATTTTTGTTTTAAAAATGTATTAAAATTTTATAGAAAACTTAAAACACAAAAAATAATATTGGAGCAATTTTTTATAATGATATGGGAGAACCAGGCCTTGCAATATTATTTAGACAACTTAGCGCAGTCATAAAGAAGTTTGTCGTGTCTTGTGTTCTCATTCTATTTGCTCTACGCAATGTTTTTTTCAAGAGAGACATTTAGCTGTTGGTAGATGTATTGTTTATTTTTCTTAGAATTTATCTAGTGTTTATTGTTTGTAAATTCTTTAAAGTTATTAACAGTCAACTTAGCAACGCTAAATGGACTCGTCAGAAGGCACGACTTTACATAGGACAAAACAGGTTAATATTTAGCTCCTTATATTTAAAGTATATACTAGTAAGTCGTGTCATAAAGGTAAAACAAATTTTATTTCATACTGATCGAGAAATAACATCCATCCATTTATTTATGTATCCATTTATTCAACATGCATACATTACAACACCAATAATACAACAGATGCTAAATCCCATTATATTACTAAAGTACCAATCCAAAAGTACCAGAACGAAAGATACAAACTAAAAGTGCCTAAGACAGCAAGTGCCACAAGCCTTAACTACTACTTAATTAAAATTCCAATAACAATATATCGCAAAATTAAATGCTAAAAACATACAATGACATATTATTTAATTTATAAACTTTTTACGTATAAACGTGGAGATGGTAACTTTTAAAAATTAAAATACAGTGCCATTTTCTTTATAAACTTAGTAGTTTTTTACTAAATTGAAAATTCTACAATCCAATGCTTGGCAATGGCTACTTGGCTTCTTCGTACACGCTGCCCCAAGGCGATTTGGCTAAATATTGTTTCAGTATCTCCCTGTCTTTTTGTACTTCACTTCAACTATTAAAGCATGGAGACAAGTATTTTTCTCTCCTATAAGCAACTGAACTGATTTTTTGTCACAAAAATCTGTCACGTATCATCGAGTGTGGAGATTAGGCGAGAAGAGCATTTTCTTTAGAATTTGCATCTCCAGTATTTTTTGGTTATAACCGATAATTATTGTTTAATATTAATATCCCATCGTAACACAAGTAAAACTTTTTCCTTTAATTATAAACTGTGTCATAAAATAACACATTTTATTAAAACCAGATCCAAATTTGTATACTACAACTATTTGTTTCATGTTTCTATGGTAACATTTTGTACGATCGGTACTTCATTATTTTGGCAACTATTAGTTTTGGCATTGATTATATTTGGTATTTTAATGATTTGCACTTTTAAACTGGCACTTTTGTACCCTAGTCGCTAAAGCCATGAATAAAGTTTAATTGTTATCATCATTAGTTACCTACTCCATCCTGTGACCTTATAGCACTATTTTATAATGCTCCTCACTTTACATTTTAGGTCTTAAGGATTACTTTTATGTTCTTCATCATGTGAACTCGTCTGTTTTTATGATAGAATGCAGGTCGGTATTGACTGCAAGAATTTTCTGGAACAAAATGATACGTAAAGACTTGCCTCTCCGAGTGTATGTGCATCTGCCTTTCGCACTCAATATATACTTATTCAGCATAGGTTTAAGAGATCTTCAATACAGTTGATTAGAAATTATTCAGCAAAAATCTGACTAAGTTCTTTTAATTTTATTTTTAATCAATTCAAACAGTTTAATTCAATTTTGAGGCATGAAATCAACGCTTCTTAAAAAATAGTAAAAAGCAAAATATATTAAAGACGTACTACTATATTTATAACCTAAAATGTGTAATATTTGGATTAGTTGAAATCAATAAATAAAATAATCATTGTATCACGCAGACCTACGCGTAACTTTATCTTGCATTGAGAGGTATTGTAGCAGTTATCTTTGCATTTTAGATTTTACGTCTTAAGGATTACTTTTATGTTCTTCATTATGTGAAACTCGTCTGTTTTTATGGTAGAATGCAGGTCGGTATTCACTGCAAGAATTTTCTGCAACAAAATGATACGTAAAGACTTGCCTCTCCGAGTATATGTGCATCTGCCTTTCGCACTCAATATTTATATTTCAACGCTTTATAGATTCCAGATTTTCTTTAAATGAGGTTTATATTAACTTTCAACAAATTCTGCCTACATCTTAAAATTGTAAAAAAGAATAGGCGGTTCACATATTTCGTAACCATGATCACAATATACTCAAATAGACTAAGCGTCTTCTTCGTCCTTTTTAATTCAGTGCACTAATAAATCAAGATTATTGTTGATAATAAATCAAATACTTTCTCCATAACATTTAAATCTTTCATTTTCATTTTCGAATGTCGGGTCTGCGTGGTTTCCATAAAACTAAAATCGTTTCTGAGATTCGAAGAAATACACGAATAAACAAATCCGAAATTTCAAAATTTTTGCTGTAAGCCACATATCTTATGTTCCTTAACATATATGAAAAGCTTCTGGAGAAATATGATTGCAGTTCGATAAGAAAGTATCAGAATCACACACATTTGTTACAAGAACAAAACTTTGCAACATACAATTTATTTATATCAACATCTTTGTGGTTGGTAGGAATATTATCTTTTTGTGTTCAAGTTTCCATTTTCTATTGTGTTTAGGTAAAAACTTTCGAGGCTAATTTAAAGGAATTTTGCCTAATTATCATATCCATTAAGAAATAAGAAAGGAAAAGGATAAATGTGTTTAAAATACAAACAGTTTTTACTCATTTATACGTAGTAAGCATAACTTGCAGATCTTACAGAGGTACAAGCGTTGGATTTTACTTCTGATTAAATAAAAATGTAAAAAATAAAAGTACAATAATCTGTCTTTTACAATAAATTATAGCTTTTTTTAACTATAAATTTTTTCCATGACTACAGTAACATTACAAAACTCATATGAAACTATAAACAAACAAATTACTACAATATGGTTACGATATATGTAATGAATTATAGACCTTTGTTAGTAAAGTATACGTTCAGGGCCATTCTTAATTTTTATACTTTTTTAAATGTTAGGTTATTTGTGACGATTTAATGCAATTTGTGTATTTATCATGTTTACCATCTATCTATAATTTAAATAAGTGTTTTAAATCTTCATTGGAACATAGTTTTTGTTAATTTTCCTGAAAGAATTGCATGCTTCCTTCCATAGTTTAACACTTATGTCTTCTAACTTGTGCAGAAGAACATTATTGTAAAGAGATCACAATTGCATGGAGGAAAAATTTAAATTTTTTATAGTTTAATAAAAAGAGAGAAAATCGCTTTGAATAAAAAACTACACATTTGTATATATTATAAAACAGATGTGGTGAACATGTATAGTTAAAGTCAAAGTTTGTCATAACCACATGTGTAATTATTATTATTTGCTTATAGTTCTAGGTGAAATTATAATTTTATAGTGTTTATCATGGCATAATTTCCAAAACAATTATCAGGAAATTAAAACCTATGAAAATGTATAAGTATTTCTTTATACAATTCTGCATTTTCATTACATATAGCCTACATTTTATACCTTCGTTCTAAATTAAATATAGAGTTTAAATATACTAATATTCGTTAAAAAGTTTTATTTATTGAACTTTTAGATCGTATAGAATGCCTAATATAGTAAAAACATTATTTAGTCGCGATAAGAGATTCTAAAAAACGTGATAAAATTATAGTATTTAGTAAAAACAGTACATTCATTTCAGTTGCACATTACATGTTTTGAAACAAGGTATATATTGTTAGATATATCAAGACTTTAAAGTGCTCAAAGTATTTTTAATGTCAATTTTAAATAAATAAGTATCAAAAATATTTAACTAATTAACAATACAAACTACTGACTTTAGTTTTAGTCCATACTTAATTGTATATATAAGACATAATGAATAATTTTGGTAAATGTTGAACAGTTATTTTTAATACATTTTTACTTGTTTGTAAAATGCTTAAAGATGTTAAAGGTGCCCATAACAGATAAGGAAAAAAATCTGCCCCCACAATTGATATGTTGAAACATTTTTAAATAAAACTACTCGGTCCAACAAATTTTCACTTGACAAAGTCCACTATACTATGTAATATTGAATTAAGTTTCTACCTAGAGGAATATTACTGCAAAAAATCTATTTGCAAAAAAAAATTTTTTATTTTCAAAAATTATCGATGGTGGATTGCACTCTTTCAAAGGTAGTTGCAAAAATGTGTAGAAATGCGTGTGAAGAACGAGAAGAGTACGGGGATGTGAAAACGATTAACAGTGTTCTAGTTGCTGAAATGAGGGGAGGAAGTGTATCTCACACGCTGTATTGTCTATAAACAGTACAGCGAAACAATACAAAAGCACATCCCTCCCTTCTCTTTGTGGACCTAAGCTAGCTTTATCTCTAAGACTTTTCTCGCCCCAAAATACTGTTTTCAGGTACCCGGCTTATACTTTTTAATCCTAATCCTAATTAATTGTTGACTTATGTATTTTTAATCACTCCATATTTAAAACTAGTGAAAAATTATATTTAATTTATATAATCATTATACAAGTATTAACAGGAAAACAAACTTATGTTACATAGCAACCGGTATGTTACATAAACCATTAAAGTTTTGATTATGATTTTCATATATACATTTTTAAGTTATAATTACGTAAGCAACATTATTCGATCCCTGTGAAAATTTGTATTTTTGATTAGGTTGGGGTTTCTTTCATTAGATCACGGTAAATTTTGTCCAAATAAAAATATTAACTTAAATATAAAAACAATTGCAATAGCAAATAAAAAAAAGAAGTTGAGTCCACCCTTGAAGTATAGGATCGTCAGTACATGGATTCTTCCTACGTTTAAAATCCTCTGTCAAAACTTTGTCTCTTCAAAATTTATTTCCCTGGAAAGTTTCATTGTTGGTGCTCTGTGCATTGAGAAAGAGTACTAAAAGTCAAAGTGAATGACTCTCGGAAAAATTGCTATTATGCGGGGTATACGGTTTTATACAGCTTACTTATAAAGTTTTCAAGCATTGGGAAGGCAAAATTATAGATATTTACCATATATCAATTCATGGCGTATAACAAAAAATGTATATATATACATTGCTATTAGAATCACTATCAATTTAATGACAAAAACAAAATTATTTTTCGCCATTCCTGTCAAAATATTATGATGAATAATAATTTTTATTTAATTTTAAGTGCTCCAAAGTAACAGTTTAAATAGGAATGAAAATGGGTATTTTGAAATTTTTATTATATTCAATATATAAATAAATGAAAATGAAAGTTACCAGCTGTCTGTATGTAGAACTTTTTATTTTAGATACTAGTAAATATGAAATTATACGTGGAAACATTATATTTGTTTTTATTATATATATATATATATATATATATATATATATATATATATATATATACATAATGCATTTCTATATGTATACCTTCAATTAAACAAATAAATTCTCCATATTTCGTCTAAAACAAGTCATTATTCAACAGATTGTCAATAGTTAAACACACTAACAGAAAACAATAAACAAAAGAAACATCATATGTCTCTAAGACTAACTTTAAATTAGATACAAAGAGAAAATAATTGTGCCTAATACAAGGAATATTTGTTTATCAAAACAAAATTTGTAGTTAATTGTGTAATTTAATAAATAAATAGTTTAAAATTGTAGAGGATAATTAATATTTACAACTATACACACCTTAAATATAAACCAATACGGACGTTTTGGTTTGTAGGACCCTGTGATGAGCTATTTCTAAACAGTTCATTTTAAGTTTATGTGGATTCCGAGATTTGTTAGTATCAAAATCATTGAATTGTTTTTTACACTCCATTGACTGGGCTGAAATAGAATTGGATTTAATTTTAAGGTTTGCATCGCTACGATTTTTGTTCATTCTAATGTGCAATGGATATATGGTCTGACCAATGTAGTCTTTCGGACAGTCCTTACATAAAAATTAGTAAATGACATTGCTGGATTCAAAAGTGATTTTTACGAGTTATCGGATAATTTATTTTTCTTGTGCTACTAAAGAATTTTATGAATTTATTATTTAATTATGCGTTATGCAACCAGGCTTACAACAGGGTTCACAGCCATAAGGTTCGTTTAAATTTTGGGGTGAACTCAGAGAGTAGTTTAGGTCTTACTAATATGTTTTTTACATTTTGATGTTTTAACAAAATTAATCTAGGTGGATAACTAAATAAATTTCTTGTTATAAATGAAGCTTGTATAATATTGTGTGCTGTTTTTATCATACAATTAATTTTTTAAAGCCCTTAAATTAAGTGTAAATACATTTTTTCTTGCTTTTTGTACCTCCTACGAGTGCAGTTTTATGCTTTTTGTGTTATAATTTACAACTTTCGGATATCCTCTATTTCTAAAACGCATATATACGCATATATTCTACGCTATACATTTTTGTGTGTGAATATCATAATCATATTCATTAGATAAAAGTCTATTTGCTTTAGTCGTTAAACTTTTAGGAATAGATTTTTTAATGCAACCAGAATGGCACTTGAATGACATGAATATTGCATTGAACTTTTATCTTTGACATGGATTGTAGTTTTTATGTGTTTCCTGGTGTAAAAACACATCGACATCTAAAAATGTAACAAGATATGTATAAATATTTAAAATGAACTTTAAACTGAAAAGGAACTATCCATGTTATGTTGCCAAATAAGAAAAATATCATCAATCAATCGTAACAAAACTAAGAGTTTTAAATTTTAAGAAATTAATAAACGTATTTCCAGAAGTCCAAAAAATAAATTTGTATATGAAGGTGCGTGCCATCCCGGTTCCCATCGCGGTTCCTTTCACTTATAAGTAGGTTTTTCTTTTTAAATCTAAAATTGTTCAAGATATAACAGAAGCAGAAGGTTTAGCATTCCTAGGTCTAAAATTTTTAAAATGTTCTACAGTTCTTATTTCATTTTTCATGAGGAATATTTTCTGTACAGTTATTCCACGTCAACTGTCACAAAAAGACTGTCAATGAAGTGGTTGGTGTCCTTTATGTGTGCATATAAAGATTTGGTCAAAGGTTGGAGATGAGCTTCAAGGAAGCTTGAAATTCTTTCTGTGGATGAATCGTAGTTGGAAACAATGGGTCGTCCAGGCGGAGGGCGAATTGGTTTATTTGTTTTTAGTATCGGGTAGAAAATTATAGTTCTAGCTTAGTGGAAGTAGTAGACTTGATTTCTTGATCGGACAAGTTTCGAGTTGGACTTTTCATTTTAAACATTCAGAAATTTCTGTGTTTAGTTTGGAGTTTTTTTGGATCTAACGCTCTGAAGTTTAGTTTAGGATCTTGTTACAATAATTTGTATGTAGTAGTACCACCGAGTTTTCTTTCAGCCTCTAACGTATAGTCAGTGATATCTTGAATAACAATTACTTAATTCCATTTGTCTGAAGGTAAAATGATTATGTTTTTGTTTTGTTTTAATGAAGTGATAGCTTTTCTTTCATTATAACTCAAGTTTGGGGTTTTTTTAAGGGTATCACCAAATGCGGGATTTTCAATATTTTAGGTTATAGCTTTAATCTAATATTTGATAGGATGATCAGGCGATAGGGTAGGAGTTTCTCACTCAGAATTTGTCTTGAAGTTCATATTAGATTCATGCATATTTTAATGAAGTGGAATTTGGTTTTGCGAAAATTAAAGTTTAACACGGAGATCTCATGCAAAAGCAAGAGCATATGTACTAAGTTCATATGATTGCATTTAGGAATAGGTGAAACGCTTATCCTTTAGACAGAACATACATTTCAGCTTTATTAGGTATGTAGCTAGATGAATCTTCAATCGATTTGCTGTTATTCTAGATATCTTCAACTTTATTTCAACTTCAACCAACATTTGTTGCATTTTGCTGATCATTATTTGCTTTAACGGGCACAATTGTATTACTGGTTGATGTATTGATGATCATTAAATGATATTTTGAATTTGGATTAAACATATACACTGTTGGCAAATAATGACCTAATTTGAAATCTCAAGGCACATTTTTGAAAGTTTATGTATGTATATATATATATATATATATATATATATATATATATATATATATATATATTATATATATATATATATATTGTTTAATTAAATTGATAATAAATACATAAAATTGTTAAAAGTTTTTTTTTTTTTTATTTTTCAATATTCTGTGTTTTTTTAACAATCCTTATAAAGTTGTAGACTTACGACTTGTGAGCCGAAATGTAGTTCGTGTTCAAAATACTTTAATGTCATTGTGCACACTTTGAGGATAAAAATACAAGAGCATTTTTTTCAAATGAGAAACTTGCATACATACATTATATAAAAGGTTACGCCAAAGTTGTATTTATATAAATGTTTATATTCTGCCTTCAGCAATCCTAAAAATTAGTCCTTATTCAAGTTTGGCCTAAAAGCCAAGATTAAAGTTCATTAAGATAGATAGACTGACAGACAGACATTGTACATAAAAACATTACATATCCAGGAGACCAAAGAGAAAATATTTTAGCCTATTGAATTATATGCTTCAATGATGACGCTCAGATGAGATCTATGGCTGGACATGCACCATCATAGAAGTCATTCTTGTCTATGTAGAAAATATGAATTTTCATGCATAATTTCAAGTCTATGCATAAGGACATTCTCAAGATATAGTGCCACATGATAAATTCACAATTTTCTTAGTTGATTTAGATTTTATGGAGGGATTAAATAATAAAAGTTCCATTGAAGAAGAGAATTATGCTGCAACGAAAGAGTGTCAAAGTCAGATCATGTAACAAACCTTTTATTTCAAATTTATATCTGTTGTTTTCCTTTTGCTGAGTGAATAATCTACAATCTGTTCCTTTTTAATAATTTATGTACATGCAATTGGTACTAAGCTTATTTATAAAAGTATTTATTCTACAATTTATCGTTTCCATCATAGTTACACATAAGGCTAATGTAACACTATACACTAACGCTCAGCAAAACTCCATGGAGTGACATGTAACGTTATCAATATAAGTGTTTCGATATATATGTTTTATTATGAGATATAGGACAGAGAGACAGGTAAACAAACAGACAGTGAAAAAATTAATTTGTTTTCAGTCCCAAGAGTGATAAGCTTCTTTATTGCTCATCCAATTACGTTTCAAGATACAATTAAAAATTTTAAATATTAATTACGTAAAAACAAATAAGAGTAACATGAATTAAACTTTACGAATAAGATTAAAATCATACTTATTTTTTTTAATTTTGACGCCCATAACTTAATAATAGACCAATGCGCAAATGTAACCTTTTACCTGCTGTGATGAGCAGGGAAATTTTAATTGATTACATATTATAGTTAATTGTAAACTTGCATGCAGAAAAATGAAACACACTTTTACGTTTGGTTAGTCAATGGTTATACATTCAAATAATATCGGAAATTGTTATTTTTACCCTTTAATGTAGTGAAAGGATGCATTGACATGATGATTATATTTAATGAACTCACAGCACACCAGGCATAATTTTTCAATGATCACACGACATAAATAGCTCTAAAGAGAAAATATTTTTTACTGTGGTGAAGAGACAGGTGGCTATAGATAAACGTAGCATATGTAGTTACATTAATATAACTTTTTAATTTGATATCATAGCTGACATTTTCTCTAGTCATTGGGTAAATTTAATTAATTTAATAACTTTTTACTGGTATCTCACACCAATTTCCCGGATTTTAAGACCGCAGGTTACTTCTTTATAGCATTTATAATGCAGTATGGTGGAGCATTCGCAAACTGAAGTAGGCATAGATTAAGTGCATATTACTTCATGTTTCATGGATAAAATGTTCGGGTAAAAGGAAATCTGTGACTGACCTTATATCAGGTATAGATTGAATGTATAGACGGGCTTATGTTTTAAATGAATAATATTTCTTTGGCCAGAGTCGAATTTTCTTTGTTGTCCCATTCAAGGAAATATACGCTATATCTGATGAGGCACAATAGCTTTTTAAACGTGTCATTCAGTGTGCGATGGCCAAGATGGGTGAATTTATGTTTGAATTAAAGCTTGAATGCTATACCACTGTGTCATAAAATACATATACATGTAGCATGCATCTTTTAATAATTTTGTTGTGGTTCGCAGGACATCTAAGCCTAGCAAATATTTAAAATCTTCCATAATTCAACGTACAAATATGAGCAGTAATGATCATCCTTCAGTAATTTTCATAATTTATTAAACCATACTTGTATTTTTAAAAGGTTGAAGATGGATCTTGTATTGGCTACTGTTAACTTAATTACATTTAGACATAAACCAATATTTAAAATTTTTAATTTGTGAGGCCTTTCTACAGCAAGTCTATCTTCGTGAGACACATCTTATTAAATGTAATTTACTTACTTGTATTGTTGGTGTTTGTTAAAATAACTTAATTTTTTGTCATATACGTATTACATATTAGAAACGTCGTGAACCGTGAGAAATATGGCGTGCACAGGCTCTCTATTGAAGGCCAGTTGCATAAAATAATGAAAAACAGCAAGAATCATATAGCCAAATATTTTAGCTTACGTTGTTTCCAATTACCTTAGCAATAGCATATATGTAAGTAATTATATCACAGTATGTTTTTTTATATAAATAATTGCCATAACAATTTAAGTGATACAGGCCAAAGGCTGTTTGGTATGATCTGTCGATTAAAGGCATAAAGGATTACTAAGATATAAATTTTAGTGCTAGAGATGTGACTATAGTTTGTATCTATAGTTGCTTCCTGGGAATAATTTCTTCTAATTTTTACTGCTGCCACGTTCGAGAAGTCTGCTTAACTTTCCAATCAAAACTTCGGAAACGTAAGCATTCAAGGCATCATTAAAATGTTTAGACCTTTAAGCAGTTCAGTTTGTTTAGTGCAAATTTTTTATTTTTAAAATATTAATTAAAAATATTGTTGTTAAAACACTCTTTATTTAAAATAAAAAATTCCAGTATGCTAACATGGGCGTTATAGGATATATTATTGAAATTAATATATTAATTTGATATAACATTATTGTTTCTTTCGCCCTCAATTAGAAGAATAGAATAGCCTACAATAATAGAAAAGAATATTGTGCTACAAAATTTAATACAGAAACGGAAAAAATCAGAAAAGGGGATAAGAGAAGTGAAACAAATTGCTCATCATTGATTGTCCATATATCATCTTATGAATTGGGATCAATATTGAATATTAAATCCATCAGGGCATAGATTCAATTGGCAGACCCACCTCGTACGTAATATAATGTCAGTTTAAATTCAGACACTTTATTAACCAATGCTTAAAAATTTATTAGATATGAATACGTTTAGAGATTTCTAACAAATCAATTAGGATATGCAAAACTACAAAAAAATAAATCTAGGACGAACAAATCTTCTTCAGAAGTATATATTGTCATTTAATCGAAGCAGTGATGACTTTTCTCTGGTTGGTTGTTAGGAGGAGAGAGTGTGACATTGTGATCTGGATTCCTTACATCAGTTCATAATAATATGAATTAGTTTTTTATTAACTACATTTTCAAGATAGTGTGAATGGAATTCGGTTACAACATATTTGCTGAGTTCTGGGTGTAATTACGCATAAACATAACATGAATTGTCCACATTAACCAATTTTGAGTTCATTATCCACCTGAGGAAGAGTTCAGATTGAAGATCATGAAACTTGGAGTTTTTGCTGTCGTTAAACTTAGTGATGGTAAGAAACGCCTTCACTCTAATACTATTAATTCAAAGATGTATGTTATTAAACGGATTTTTTAACACCATATATTTATAAAATATGTTTCTAAGACATATAAAACCCTCGTCCTAGGGATTAAGGAATATCTATAACCTCTCTTGTCAAGTAAGCCGGGTGAAGAATCAACTTCTTATAGTTTGCAGCCATCGATTTTACAGTGCGTGAACCATGAGTCAACATTTATCTTCCAGCGAGTCAAGAATTGAGTATAGCTATTATGTTTTAAATCTACTAAAACCTGGAATGTAGTATAATATTAGTGGTAGCAGATGTTTAAATGTAAATGGTACTTTATTTAGTTTCTTTTACTAATTTCAAACTATATAATAATAGGATAAGAGGATATAATTGATTACATCTAATGGAGCAGCTCCAGGTGATGTCATAAGATTGTCCAACATCAAAGCAAGGGCTATATCTATTAATAGATTCCTACGAAAAATGAGTAGAGCTCAATCGCTGGCTTTAAAGGTGTATTTAAATCGTTGATTAACGTCAGTATGTTTTTATTCAGTTACTAGCATTTACCAGCCTCTACGCCCACAATTTTCAAAATCGAATGGCGTAGTCTTCTTATGGAAAGCAATTATGATATAATATGACGACGCCCTATGATGGAATACTATCAGAAGTAGGCTTATACCTATTACTTATTATTTTGTATCCACAGTTATTACATTTAGTTTAAGTTCGACTACACTTTTACTGGTTCATACTGTTAATTTTGCGCGTGTAGGAACAATATTTATTGTTTTGATCATTTAAATTATTTAATTTGTGACGTCCCAGTTGAACTTGACTTGTCTATGTTAATGGCCCGAATTAAAAATATATGCAATCAAAGATCTTGGAAAGTTTGTTTTTTTCGCAAAGTATAATAAAATGTAACAAAAAACGGGTGGATTAGTTCATGTCAACCTCATGACTGTGCAGGAGTAGCCACTTGGATTTATAAATGGTACGAGAAAGAATATTTTAATAACGTCACGAAATAAAAAAAGATACATGTATTCAAATTTGTGTCACAAATGTAATCCTAATATTCTTCTTATAAAACAGGCGTAAAACCGTCATAAATAAAAGCTAACTTTATTGAATTATTTAATATAAACTGATTATTGGATTAAGAATAACATATTGGGCGACATATGTGTAAAAAAAGCTAATTATCTGTTTTAAACCAAGGGCAAATGCTCTGGGTTGGATTTATTTTAAATCCTCTAAAGAGATTTCAAGTCATATGAAATAAGCTTATATAATATAAGGTTTAAGTATTCACATTAAAGCGCTGCCACACAAAAATCACGAGTTTCTTTTAATATTACATATACTTAATCCAACAAATTATCGATTAATAAACTTTTCGACACCTTTCTATTCTTAAATAGTCAATATGTTGCTATTGTGGAAAAACATCCGAATTATGTCCAATGCCTTGGTAATGCTAACTTTAACGTCATGTGTACCTCTTTGACTCCTAACGAGTAGAAGTATTATATCTCGTCATAATTCCAGACTTTCCTGATTCAACAGTTTATAGATTTAAATGACAAATACTACAGTTATTCATTAGAGAGTCGTATTACTGATAAAAATGAAAAAGATTTAAAGAACTTAATTTGACACTTTTTATAAATGAAAACACGTTATTAGAAACCAGTCCTTCTAATGTGCTAAGTTTGAAGTTTCTAAGAGAATAGTTATAACTGTGTAGAAATTTGAATTAATGTAACTTTTAGAAAATAAATCTTTTTAAATAAGTTTAAAATAATATTTTTTATTAAATATAAGGACGGGATTTTGTATTATTGGAAATTTGTTGTTGTCATTTTAAGTTTAACCTCATGTTTGCTGGTCACTTAAGCATTATTTTATTATTAAACTGTTTTACTAGTAATATTAGGTACTGTAATAACGTATTATCTGTTTTCTAGCTGAAAGATCCTTATAACGATAGAAGAGCGCCAGACAGCTGTAAACAGGTTTTCACCAACTAAACTCAAAAAAAGGCAGTAAGTAATTTTAAATTTAGAGTTGATTTCAGTGTGATTGACACTCATGAGACATTTAAAATTTTCATAAGACAAAAGCAATTTTATACAAAGGCAACTTGGCTGAACATTTCATCCCTGGTATTTACCAGGGAAGAAATGTTCATCCCTCGATCCCGGGATGAATTGTTTCATGCTCGAGTAAATACAGAATGACGTAGTACAGAGTACTGTGGTGTTCTGAATTTAAGTTTTGGCATTAACATGCTCCAGGCGGATGCAATATTAAATAGGTATTCGTTGATTCTAACTGTGGATTAACTAATTCATGAAAAGGAGATAAAAGTTGAGACTATCGTTTCTGGATGCGTTTGGATTATAGAAAATATAGCATCACTATACTGAGATTACATTCAGAGACTCCCTACCTCCAAGACACCTGACATGAGAACATATTTTGATTGAATGAGAAAAAGATTTACCTGCTCAAATTTTCACACGGCACGCAAAAATTTTTTTCAGTGCTCTACCATATATTTTCCTTAAAAATAATTTTAATAAAGGTATTTCAACAAAATAATCGGTCACATGTAATTTATAGCTCGGGTGGATTACAATGTCAACATCATTTAAACATAGTGTTATCCCGAAAATAGCAATAATATTACTACCGAAAGTAAGAACTTAGTCAATGCCGTAAACTATAAAAATTGGTTTCATTATTTCTTTTATGGATTTCTGAATTACTATGTACATAATTTCTGAACAAAATTTTCTATTACTTCATGTTTATATGTGCGTAATTTAAATTGTTATATATAAATTCATATGGAACTGTAAATTATATAATATTCTGTTACCAACGATTATACTTAACGACAACTATACCAGGACAGGTAATGGCTCGGCAGTCTGGCGATTTGTGCATTCAAACAAGCAGGCAGCGATACGGCCGCGATAAATACAAAAACCAACTCAATTAAATGTTAATTAAAATAATTTTATACTAAAAACGGTACACCTTTAATTATCTTAATAAAAATGTAATTATATGGATTTTAAGTTTCCGAGTAATATAAATTTCATAATATGAGAAAAAAAACCAATTACATATCGAAATAATCTCTCTTTCCCATTATCCAGAGCTACAGAAAGGTGAACTGCAGTAAGAAACCTCTCAGAAATGGAATAACAGCATGCAATGGATTGCATCACAGCCGTTGGTGTACCATCTGGTCGTGTAATTTGTCACCTCGTTCTAATTTTCAACGCCTCGGTGGTTGAACTATAATTAAATATAATAATATGAGTAGAAGCCATTAAAGTTTCATGACTGAATGATCAGACACAAAATTATATATTTATCAGTCAACCGGCATTACCTGTTCCGTCAAAATACCCAATAATGGCGTAGTTTGTCCCTATTATGGAAAAAACGTCCGAACTAATGTCCAATGCCTTGGTAATGCGAACTTTAACGTCACGTGTGAGTGCCTCTTTGACGCCTAACGAGTAAAAGTATTATATCTCGTTATGCAAAAATGTTGCGTCCATTTTCGCAAAAGCAACACATGATGTAAACCACTTTGCCATTCCGATAACTTGCAAATTTAGAAATAGCTAATTTTTTTGGAACGACGGGACTTATCAAAAACATACCAAAGCAGTACAGATGTTTGAAATGGCAGAATATCTTTTTTCGAGTGGAACGTATTGAAAGTTTACGGTAAACTCTGTAAAAGATTTTAGTTCGCCTCATTGTGAATTTCTTGGAACGCTCATGGTATGCAGGAACAGTACTGAAAACTATAACGCGAGTAGCAATGATACATTATCTGGAATAAAATTATTGGTAAGTGTAACGTGTCTATAGTAAGGTTATCTTCTATAAACAAATCACAACTATTTTTGTTTTTAGTATAAGAGCGATTAATTGTGTTCTGAACTAATAACCCTTTATTTTAAGAATGCACAAGTTCCAATGGAATTCAATAATTAAACTCAGTATAAAAATAATAGTAATTTTAATAAAATTTAAAATCAATAATACAGCAACGCCAAGCTATCTTTTTTACTTAGAATTTATTCTCAATTATTTCATGTTTTTAACCCATCAAAAGTTCACAAGTCCAGTCTTTAAAAACTAACAATCAATCAATCATTCAATAATTGTGTCCTTCAAGTTCTCAGTGCTAATGTTTCAACACAAACTCAAAATAAAAATCTTCATTAAACTTCAAAATAAAATAATCTTCTTATAATATAAAAATACAACAAATAATAAAATACGACTTCTTCTCAAAATAAAAATCAAACAAATTAAGATAATATTAATATTTAATTTATGAACAAAGACAAATGTCCAACCAGTTAAAGTCAAAATTGTATCAATTTCAAACTACTTTATTTTCTGTAAATTTCCAATTTACAAATTATTGAATTATCTAGAATTATCCGCTTGGCTTTGAATGTTAAATTTAGGAAACTTGTTAAAATATATATAGAATCTCAGAAGATTAAATAAATTTTCTTTTGCAGTAGATTATTCCTGATTAAACCAAATTGAACAGGAAAAGATCATCAAGTAATTTTCTATTTCAATATTAAATTCTAACTTTCACAGTACCATCGCACATCTGCTGAAGACTTCTCCAAGTAACTAAAATGACTATTATAGATTAATTAATTCAAACTTGAGACTTTAAATTTTGAAAATAAATTTTAATCTTACAACTCAACAAACTCAACCTTCTTTCCCGAAAAATCAAAACGGCAAGAGTAGGCTAAACCTTAATACGTCTACACTCTCTGAGCACACAGCAAAGAATCTCTTGAAAAACGTGGTTGAAGCCACCGGAAGGATCTAGAAGTCCCTCCCACCATCTAATCAAGCTAACATTGGCCAATCAAAATTGAGCAACACAATGTCTGAGTTGAATGGTACCTATCCAACCCAGACATGTAACCTGTGCTCAATACCTACATACAAAAGGAAGCTTCTAGCATTCCTTGAACCCGAATTGACAAGAAATTCAGCACTGCTGGAAGGTTCACAATCTTACAATTCAATTACTATATAAGTTTACAATTCTCTTAATTAAAAAATAAAAATATTCCTATAAATAATTCAATAATATAGGAAGCATCCTATATCCTCCCTACCTTCAATGCTAGAAGCAAAGGCTTCTAGTAATAATACGGGGCAAACTACTAACATCAATTAGCAAGGGGCTTTATTAATAATGAGGACAAACTACTAACATCAATTAGCAAGAGGCTTTAGTAATAATGAGGACAAACTACTAACATCAATTAGCAAGAGGCTTTAGACCTCACCTACCTTTTACCAGAAATAAAAAAAAAATTTTTTTATACAACATTCACCTTACAAAAGTTCAACCTTGAATATCCCTTAAACCAAGCAGATCAAAGAATAATTTCTTCCTACAATATGTTTACTTACAATTACTTACAATATGTTTACCTAATCACCTACAATAAAAACAAGTTAAATTTCAATTTAAGTTCAGAAATATTTAAATTAGTACATCATCAATTAAGTTTACAGTTTAAAACACTAAGTTACTTCTCTAAACATTATTCTATTGAAAACCATAATTTATTCTGTTAATTTAATTACACTACATCAAAACAATCAATATTTTAGAATCACTATAATCTTGTTACCTAACAGACTCAGCTATATATAAATCAAATATTTACATTTAATGTTTGGTTAAGTCCAAAACTGATGAACATATGTTTACAAACAAAGTTTAAAATGTAAACAAACAAGAATTATTAATGAAAGTTAAATATATATACTATGTTTCTTAACATCAATTAGACTACTAAAATATTATTTATTGTTACAAATCTTTGAATTTTAAAACCTTAATTCTCCAAGTTTGTTTTGTACCTTAAAAGTACATAAAGTATAATAACCTATTTTGAATTTATTACAATTAAGTCAAAAGTTTTAAAGATCCTTAAAACTAATTATTTAATTATAACAAGTTTACTTTTACAATCAATAAGATACTAGTCAGTGTATAAACAATTGATTAATTTTAAAATGAATTTAAGCAAATACAATGATCTAATATACAAACGATGCAAAATACAATGATGTTTTGTATTTATTATCATTAACTCAAAATTTTAAAAACATCTTTAGAAGTAATTATTTAATTATTATAACTTTAGTTTGACAATCAATAAAATATTAGTCAGCTGCATAAACAATTGATTAATTTTGAAATAATTTTAAGCAAATACAAAGATTCATATTTTTACATAATTCATTAATTTAAATGTAAAGTAAGTATTCTAAAACTAACTATTTCGATGAATTTAGAAATGGAAAGTCTGTAGATAACGGTCCTGGTTATTGATCGAGAGCAGTTAACAAATCTTATCTCGGTCCTTTGTTTGTGAGGCCCCACTGATAATCGACAGTCGCTTCCGAAGTAGTACTGCGGTGCCTCGGCCAGCTCGGACATCTCCTTCACCTGGTCCACGACTCAACAACTTCGTTCCCTGGTATTGAATTTAGTCTCGTTTCTCAGCGATGGTTCCATATGAAACATTTATTTACAACCCTTTAAAAGTATATCTGTAAAGGTTAAATTATCAAATGTCCCTTATTATTCACTCAGTACAATTCTTTGTATATACCCCCCAAAACGCTTAAGTTATTTCATAAATACATTTTATTTCGTCAGTCAACAACTTTCATCAATCCACAGCACAAATCTTTACCATAAGGAGCTTTCTACAAGATCATCTCTTCTCACCTTTTAACTGTGCAGTGCAGTGCTGTTAAAATAATGGTTCTTTCTTTAAAATTTTTGGTAATCCATTGTGGTGCAAATTAATACAAGTTAAATTCTTTTTTATTTTAATTTTAATCAGTGCTAGTTACTTGTTAAGTTATTATGGATAACCAATCCAGGTAACAATTATATATAAGCTGTATCACTTTTTCACTAATTATTTTAATCTTAGTTTAGTGCTTATAATGAGGTAATATCATGTTGTTCTTTCTCACATTTCACTGTGTAAAACATTTACTCAGGGTTGTTGGAACATTTCATGTTATAGACCACAACCTGGGGTTTTCACAACAAAATACAGATTATTTTTTCCATCCAAATTTGTTATTACAACAGGAAGGGTAGGACTCACATTCACCAAATATATAATAGTGTAGCTGTATGCGTGAAGTAAATACATATCTCATTGTACTTTCACTCATATAGTAACATGTATGTAGATTTCAATAAAACATTAGTAATATCTATAACTAATTGGTTTGTTTTATAAAAACCCACATTATTACATACTCATTAATCGTTACAAGTTTCATGTATTAAACACTCACAGTCCATGTCCAACCCAATCGCACACATGTCTCATTGTACTTTCACTCATATGGTAACATGTACGTAGATTTAATAAAACATTAGTAATATCTATAACTAATTGGTTTTGTTATCAAATCTCACATTATCACATATTCGTTAATAGTACAAGTTTCATGTATTAAAACACTCACACCCCATGTCCTACCCTGAAATTTACACCATACACTTTCTACACCTATATTCATTTTTACCATCATTGTTTTACCAGCTTTCAATGTTCATGCTGTGAACTCTCTTATATATGTTTTCATCTCTCAGATCTTGCACCACAAACTGACATCTGAAATTACTGCAATAATTTTGTAGGGTCCTTCGTAAATGGCATCCAACTTCCTCTGAAAATTAACTTTACAATTCACAATATCACCCTTCTTAAATCTAACATTGTTACCAATATTTACTTAGTTTCTGATTTTTCAAACATTGTTTGCTTCAAATTTTTGACTGCACTGATTAATTTATTTTTATTCTTTCCGCGTAATTCGTTATCTATTAAGTCCTTCAGATTCCACCTCAAACTTAAACTATTATTTGGTTTATAATTAAACAACAGTTCAAACGGGGTTGATTTCCACACTTTCATTAAAATGTATAATTTATTGATAATTTAAATTTTTCCCAATCCTCCTTTATTATCAGAATAATAACCAATTTAAAACTTGATTTAAACTTCGTAGGTAGACACTCCCCTGTTTAATTAAAATTAAAAATAACCTTTTGCATTTTTCACCAGTTAAACAAGTAGCGTTGTCTTTCACTATACATTCAGGTAATGAGTAATTATTAAGTAATACTATTTTCTAAGGCTCTTATCACATTACCTGTTCTTATTTCACGCAGTGGAAGGAACAAAGCGAATATATTCATATCTTCCATAACAATCATTATATATTGATCTCCCTCTAAAGATGTTCCACATTGACTAATACCTTTAATTTAATAAGTTGGCATAATCTTTTTTCTTGACTCTACTACCACAGACTGGTTTACGATAAACACCCTTAAGTTTAACTTCAAACAAAAGTTCGTCTTTACTAAGGTAGGTCCACTTTCAGCGACATCGTTCACTAATCAAAGTTCAGTACTGTTCACAAAAGTCACTTTATATTAAAGTTTTATTATCTCACAGAAAGATTTTTTATTAAAACAATTTATTAATTAATTTATCAATTAATTTAATGTCTTCCTTTAAAAGTTCACACAAATACCAATCACTGTTCAAAACTTCTTCACATCAATCGCTCAATTAAAACATAGCAGAGTAGCGCAATTATGTAACGTGTCTATAGTAAGGGTTATCTTCTATAAACAAATCACAAACTATATTTTTGTTTTAGTATAAGAGCGATTAATTGTGTTCTGAACTAATAACCCCTTTATTTTAAGAATGCACAAGTTCCAATGGAATTCAATAATTAAACTCAGTATAAAATAATAGTAATTTTAATAAAATTTAAAATCAATAATACAGCAACGCCCAAGCTATCTTTTTTACTTAGAATTTATTCTCAATTATTTCATGTTTTTAACCCATCAAAAGTTCACAAGTCCAGTCTTAAAACTAACAATCAATCAATCATTCAATAAATTGTGTCCTTCAAGTTCTCAGTGCTAAATGTTTCAACACAAACTCAAAATAAAAATCTTTCATTAAACTTCAAAATAAAATAATCTTCTTATAATATAAAATACAACAAATAATAAAATACGACTTCTTCTCAAAATAAAAATCAAACAAATTAAGATAATATTAAATATTTAAATTTATGAACAAAGACAATGTCCAACCAGTTTAAAGTCAAAATTGTATCAATTTCAAACTACTTATTTTCTGTAAATTTCCAATTTACAAATTATTGAATTATCTAGAATTATCCGCTTGGCTTTGAATGTTAAATTTAGGAACTTGTTAAAATATATATAGAATCTCAGAAGATTAAATAAATTTTCTTTTGCAGTAGATTATTCCTGATTAAACCAAATTGAACAGGAAAAGATCATCAAGTAATTTTCTATTTCAATATTAAATTCTAACTTTCACAGTACCTCGCACATCTGCTGAAGACTTCTCCAAGTAACTAAAATGACTATTATAGATTAATTAATTCCAAACTTGAGACTTTAAATTTTGAAAATAAATTTTAATCTTACAACTCAAACAAACTCAACCTTCTTCCCGAAAAATCAAAACGGCAAGAGTAGGCTAAACCTTAATACGTCTACACTCTCTGAGCACACAGCAAAGAATCTCTTGAAAACGTGGTTGAAGCCACCGGAAGGATCTAGAAGTCCCTCCCACCATCTAATCAAGCTAACATTGGCCAATCCAAAAATTGAGCAACACAATGTCCTGAGTTGAATGGTACCTATCCCAACCCAGACATGTAACCTGTGCTCAATACCTACATACAAAAGGAAGCTTCTAGCATTCCTTGAAACCCGAATTGACAAGAAATTCAGCACTGCTGGAAGGTTCACAATCTTACAATTCAATTACTATATAAGTTTACAATTCTCTTAATTAAAAATAAAAATATTCCTATAAATAATTCAATAATATAGGAAGCATCCTATAGTAAGGAAATATAAATGGTTTACGAATGTGGGTACATGTGCCTAAAAATTCCATTGCAGTTGATTGTTATTACAAAACAAAGAGTTTGAGTGTGAAGTCTACATTTTTTCTTTCGTCAGAACAGTAAAATAGTTAAAAATATTGAAGAGGAAAACTTTAATTTCACACAATTCTGTATTTCTCACAGTTAAAAAACTATACACCCACATATTTTAAACTTTACTAGACCCTATCCACTTTTGGTAGATGCCAGATTAGGTGCCGTAGTGGTTGGCCATACTATAAAGGAACCAAATATCCATCTGATAAATGCAAGACAAATGTCAAAGGCTAATTACTCAGCTGTTATTACTAACCCCTGTACTCCGTAGTAAAAACTATCCGTGCAAACAATACACTTTCCAGAGACATACAAGCTTTCAGTATGATTAAAGCGAAGTCATTTCAACGTTTTGAAATTTTACTGCAATTAAATATCAAAAGTAAAACTGATATACGACTTTTTTCCGTTATATTAAAATAATCATTGATCTTATAAAATACCAAATTATAATATAATATTTTGAGGTATAGTCTTCTCTACACAAAAATAAAGGATTCTCTAATATATTTCTCGTTGTATTAAACTTTGTTGACTCCCTCCCTCACTGCAAACCTTTACTCTCAAATACTTTGTCTCAAATACTGGGAATGACAATATCTAGGTGGAACTAATGAACTATATGACTAAACACTGGGAACTATTATTGTAATATCTAGGTGTCAACGCCAATAAACCTGTTTCCAGAACATCGCATAGTATCTACAAACCTTTAAAACTTATAATAATATAGCACAGCACCATCGATTATAAGACAGTTATCAACACTGTTCAAATATCGCTTATGAACATAATTACATTCTTTAATCAGAAATAATTTCCCATTTTATAAAAATATACGTTTATAACAGATGTAAATAAAACAGGCAATAAATGCAAATAAAGATAACAAAATATTAGATCATTCAAAAATTTTAATAAACCATCTGAAAATATTTTGTTTTTTAGTATTCAAATATTTTCATGCTGATGAATGAAGTAGAAACTACAGTATAAACAATATTGCATAAAATACTCAATTCAGCACTTGTGGTTTTAAGACTGAGCGTTAGCACCATTTCATCGAAAATTTCATTTTTGTGTGTCTGCTGATCCGCTCGATATCTTTGAGATTGAACCTACTTATAGACTTTAAAAATTTTGCATGAAGCTTCATTTTTTATATGAGGCAGCCCGGTTTTTAATAATGGTGCGTGGTCATTTTCCCTGGAATATGGGTGAGCGCCAGCGAAGTTATTTTGGTATTATAGGTAACCATGACGGCAAAGAGAAATTGCTGATTAATTCAATAAAAAAGTATAATTATAATATGAGGAGTCAAATTTTGATATTTGTATTTATTAAGGTAAAAGAACAAGTGAATTAGTGGAATTTCAATATTATAAATGAGTGAAATCATTGATTTCAA
>NW_025777782.1:0-69748 GCF_021130785.1 Homalodisca vitripennis | reverse complement strand
AAGTGTATATAAATATTTTATTAAATATTTATTTTTAAAATATTTTATTAAATATTTTTATAAAAGTGTATGTAATTTTCTTAGTAAATAATGGCAGATAATGTAAATGGTATGTATTCGTTTGAAGAGTATACTGGACATGATACTGATTTACGGCAAAGTTAACAAGAATGGTTTAGCTGCAGTTCAGGAATATCGTGATACTTTTCCACATCGAAGAACACCTGATCGCAAAACATTTGAAGCTGTGGAGAGACGACTTAGAGAAACTGGTAGCTTTTAAACCAAAGCGAATAGATACTGGTCGTCAACGTAGCGCAAGGAACTATAATAATGAACAAGCAATAATAAATGCTGTAGAATTATCACCAACCACAAGCACCAGGACGATTATCACGTCAGTTAAATATTTGCCAGTCAAGGCGTATGGGCGGGACACTTCATGAAGCACAGTTGTACCCATTCCATATAACACGTGTTTCAAGACTTATTACCGCAAGATCTTAATAAACGGAAGATGTTCTGCCGCTGGTTAAGAAGAAATTGTTTACAACATCAGTATTTTCTTTGGCGTATTCTCGTTACTGATGAATCCTGTTTTACTAGAAATGGAATTGTAAATTTTCGTAATACCCATACTTGGGCGTACGACAACCCACATGAAACTGTGACGAGGCATTTTTCAACATACATTTTCAGTCAATGTATGGTTTGGTGTTCTGGGTGATAATTTTATTGGTCCATTTTTCCTCCCTAATCGACTTAATGGAGTAGCGTACTTAAATTTTTTAAGAACAAACCTGCCTACCCTCTTGGAAGATATTCCTGTTCAAAACAGAATAAATGCATGGTTTATGCACGACGGAGCACCTCCACATTTTTCTAATGATGTGAAAAACTATTTAAATGATACATACGGTAGACAATGGATTGGTCGAAATGGACCAGTAAAATAGCCACCACGTTCTCCTGACCTCACGCCAGCAGACTTTTTCTTATGGGGTTGGATGAAGTCAATTGTTTATTCAAAACGGATTAACACCATAGAGGAGTTACGTAATCGCATTACAGAGGCGGCAGAAACTATCAAGAATGCTCCAAACGTTATGAAACGCGCTAGAAAAGAGTGGATTCGTCCGTGCGAAAACGTGCATTGCTAACAACGGAGGACACTTTGAGCAGCTATTATAGGTGATTATTACAGTTTTATAAAGGTAAATACATTTTATGTTAATGTTCAGTCTAGAATAAATGATCAGCTGTTACTCACAACCTAAACATTAGTTAATATTTTATGCAGATAAGAATATGCATTTTTGTGCGTCTGTTGTATTGTTAAATAAAGCTACATTTTAATACCTATTATTAATTTTTTTCCTAAGTAATTCACATGAATCTTTTCAGAATTAAATGTTCTACAAATCTGTTTAAGAAAAGAATGACCTTTATTTAACATTTTTGGAAGTAATCTTACGTTAAACACAAAAATGTGTTATTTCTTTGTACCAATTCTTGTGTTTTAACGTAAGATATCTCTGAAAGTATTACATTTACAGCTCTGGGGACGAATTTTAATAAATTTTTCAGATATAAAAACATAAAAAAACAATCGTATTTGTATCTTTGTAACTACCTTTACCATTTTTAGACGGCCTGACTTCACCAAGGGTTCTGAAATCCGGGCGAAATCTTTCGCTAGGCGTAAACTCGCTAACGAAGCGTTTTCGGGCATATGGTTATATGAACTTTTTTTACTTGTTTTTAGCTATAGAATAAGCTCCCGAGAGATTGCCGTTTAGTTTTGAATCACCCTGTATATCCGATCTGCATGTGCGCTACACATCAAATACTACACGTTAACTATTCCTTCGTCACTAAATTATCAAAATCATAGTTTTATATTTACTCTAAATTAGAAAAATGGCTCTATCCGCCCACGAAGCAGACGGTCAACCTCCTCTAACGGCCTCATATCGGGCCTGCAATGCCACTACAATACAGATTATTGTTTATAGAAAGCCGAAATAGTCAGCTGGTATACAGTTTCTATGAATCAATCTTTGTTGATGTAAATTAGGGCATTGCCATTTATGCTAATTTAATGTTTATTAAATATACTGCTACATTCAAAATAAGGAGATATTTTTGAAAACTACGGTTATTACAATTAAATTTTTCTGTTACTTTCTCATTATATAACTGATAACTAAGTATACATCACTGCCAAACTTTCATAAAGCTATTGTCTAGAATATGAAACAACTACTACTACACTACTGTAATGAAATTTCATCATTCTTGAGACAAGTTCGTAACGGGCTATGTCACCTAAATCTCACCAATGGATGAATTATTGAGGTTAGGCCAAGGGATCTGTAGAGCCTACGTCACTAGAGATGCCATTCAACCCGGACAGAATTGCCAGTTATCCTCTCCCTTGATGCTGCTCTTTGATGATCAATTAGAGATTAGTGTCTAATGTGTGTGTTTATCTGCATGTCGCCTTAGAGTGTTTAATATTTATTATTATATGAACCATGTACAGTAAATAATATTGGATCAATTCTCGTATTCCCTTTATGAAGTAAGATTAGTTTACATTTAGTTCTGTATTACTTTTTATTTATTTTTCATTACTTTAAAATCAACGATTATTGTACTGGATGAAAGAATCCGTCATGTTAATATGATGTAAACATAGTGTTTTACCTAGAGAATCTATATGTATTACTTGATTTTTTATAGTATTTAATTTGCTATTAACTGTCAAATGTGTTTTGTATATATAGTTTGTGGTTGAGAAATAACAATAGTTAGTAGATAATGTAAATTAACCTAAACTTTTAATACAAACGCGTTTGTAAATTAGCGTTGTTTTGCATTTAACATATTATTTTTTTACAAACAATCGTTAGATTCCCTATTTTAGTTTTATCCTCGGTGGAATAAATAAACATCAATATGTACTACAAAATAGACACGATGTTTTAATATTGTACTTAGAACTACTAATACATTCCAGCACTTGAAATTGGCACCGTTGGTCACTTTTTTGGAGTGTCCTGACAGTTAATCGTCAATGTTCCTTTACTAGCGAGCCGCATTAAAACAGAGTCAATAGAAGAAAAAACTGCTTGTGAATGCTTAATTCCTATATTTTTTAGTATAAAATGTATATCTTCGTTACGTGTAAATCTTTATTCGCTAACACCTTAGATACATCCAGGGTCAAGAATATATTATATAAAATAAATTAGTAGCGTGTGAGCTAATAACCAAAGAGTAAAAAAGATTAAAGAGACCATTTTTGTATTCAGAGATTATGGAAATAAAAATTCCCAGTAAGCTGAACTACTCGTAGTAAAACAGCAAAATTAAGTAGATAAACTTACTTCCTATATAAAATGACGCCTATATATTTACAATATATACAATAAATAGTCATATTATCGGCTCATCCCATTGTAAAAGAAAGATACAATATATTTTAGATAATATATAGATACAATATACTGCACCTAAGCACAACGTCAATTCACTCTATATTACCAAGTCAGTAAGTTATGTATAATATTATTTACATAATCTAACATGGAATAAAAAGAAATAATTTCCAAAGAATCGTTAGTCGAATTACTTTATAAACCAATAAAATGTAGATCATTAAGCACAGATCGGCAATTAAGACCATTTCTGCTCAACTTAATTACCTCGCTCCTCTGGAAAACACGTTTTCACTAACCCTATGGATAAGCCTTGTGAGGATATCGAGATCTGTTGGTGCAGTATTTTAGAAATGGGAATAGGGTATCAATTACTAAGTGATCTAGCCAATACCTCAAGACTCATGGTCCAGGATATCTGTAAAATTCTTAACATGTTACAGATGGTCATTTAAATAAAAGTTAAAGATATTCCCTGATGAATTGTCTATTTTGGGTGATAACACGATTAAACATTACTCACTATCGCATATACACTACACTCAGAATATTACATTTTTATCCACACCAACAAAAAAATAAGTTTGTAATTATTATAAAAAAAGTGATCATAGTAACAAAACCCATTTCCCTTCGCTTTATATACACGTTATATCTTTCCTTTGCCTAACTTTTGATTTGCTCTAAATTGATTAAACAGGTATTTATGACTCTCCTCCTTTAGACAAATACAACACTAGCAGTCTAATAAAGATTTAAGTTAGTAACTGATTAAAACCCCATGAAAAATATAAAGTCTCAATTAGCTTTTGTTTTTGTACATAAAACTCGCTCTCAACACGATGCTGATTGAGTTGTTGAGCTGACGAAATGACACTGTACGTAATGACACTGCAGATCCGCGCTATTGTCATGTATCTTAACGTTGCTTGTTTGAAAACGTTACAGCACACCTTATGAGCTTAACCCAAGTACTAGAACAAAAGCTGAGTCTTGAAAAAACATATTGTTTTGTACGGCAAAGATCACGTTTGGTAATACCTTTCGGATATAAAACTTGTGAACAGAAGATAAGTGTAATTAATATTAAACTTTCTTGTTTTATTTAATTTCAAACCGTTTTCTTTTGTAACATAATAAACATTTAATCAAATTATTGTACATATCATCAGTACCACTCACCACGTGTCACGGAACAGGCTTCGCTGAGGTTGTATGTACTATTTAAGCTATTTTCATTATTCTAGGTGTCAACGCAGTTAAAATATTAATATCATTGTACTCAGTTTGCTTTATTTTTTATCAATTTTCCCTCTGCCATCATGGTTAACCACAAGACATATATAAGAAGTTTGCTAAAGCTCAGCTAAATCCAATAGAGTGACCTGCACCATAAATCGAACGTGATGTAGCATTTTATTGTCAAATGTTGTGTGCATCACATGCCAACAAAGTTTCAAGTCTACAGGTAAGTTCATTTTCGAGATATCGTACTATTAGTTTGGTAGACAAAGACAGATTGAAAGCTCTCAAAACGATTGTCTTCACTTAGGCTCAGCCAAAAACAAATATCCAATATTTTTAGGAAAGTTCTAAAATATAAATTGAGTCTTAATAATAAAACTGGTATTATCAAATAAATAGGCCTACAGAATAGCATAGCTAATATTGTTACCCAACATGAATTTACACAACATGTATTAGTAAAGCTTCAGGAATAATAAGAGCCTAATCGTTGTATCAATAATAGCCATAGTGTTAACAAAGTTTAAATTTTAATATTCTACTACTAAAATTAATCACACTATGCATAATATTATTTAATTACAGTTTAGTACACAGTTTTTTTATATGAACAAATTAAATGGAACAAATCTATGAGTCGTCACTTTAATTTTGAAAATAATAACGTTTACTTCAAAAGTATAGATCGGAATGGAAGAGAAATGTATTTTTGTTTGAGAGAAACTTAGTAGAGGATTATCTTATAAAAGTACTCTTGTGATTTGACTATCAAATTGAACTGAAACCGTTGAAAGCAAAGCTGTCTAGGTCGTTCAACGGCCGTTGAAACATCTCAGGTAAATACTTACGAGCGTGAATGTGTTCTATGTTGTGTGTAAACTGTTTATTGTTCTAAACCGTAAGTTTTGTTGGAATCTTAGTTTCTATGGAGATAATAGTACACTGAGAAAATCATTCAAGCTAGAAAGAGGTCAATTTCTTTTCTCACATTTTGGAGAAGTAAGTTTAACTAAGAATTATTTACTCGGATTTTACCCACTGATAAAGAAGAAGGTTCTAATGTCAAGGTGTTATTACGAGATACAAATTTTTAGTTTTTAAAGTAAATACTCTCGGGGTGGGATAAGTTTGGACATGGATGCGGATCTGTATAGTTTTATTAGATATCCATTTTATTATTTTATTTTGAAATACATCATGCACAATTAAACTCTCCTTCCAAATGAGCATGATATCAAGAAATATTTCGATAAATATGTCAGGGTTTCATACGTCTCTTGTAGGCAACTTATTACATAACAGTAACAGGAATCATAAAAATTGTAATTTACAAAATGTTTTATAAGCAAAGGAACTTCTATTGTACACCATTATATATTTTGGTATTTTGTAATTTTAACATAGCACAAACCCTGTAATACTGAGTAGTTAATCTTTTATCATTAATAAGGAGTGACTTTTAAGCTAATGGTTTTAATTGTTTAAATATGTGTAAACCTTCCGTTACTAAAAAGAAAACTATACTAATTAGGATATCATGAATTGGTTTTAAAATTCCATTTAATGAAATGTGTTCCAAAACCTTCTATAAAAATTAGATGTAACAAATATTTGTATACCCCATAGCAATCCATTCAACACTACAGGCTCCAATACCTTTCTTAAACATTTTCAAGAGCTTGGTCACATGGTAGTTCGTTTTATTTAGGGTAAATGTTCTACTCTAAATTGATAATACATTAATTTATATGTCTAAAATACATTTTATCCTTGTTTATTATGTAAAGGTTATTACTTTAGTCCTTTTTTCAAAACAAATTGTTAAAACAAAACATACATCATGAGTTAAAAATGTAAGATTATAATTACTTTCACAGCAAGTAATTAATTTAATTTGGTTTTATGTACGAGTAGATAATATGACACTCTTGGAGAAGGGGGGGTTTATAGTAAGAGTTTAATTTCATAATAGACTAATAAAAATATAAATAATTTCTGTCCTATTGCGCTGTAAAATATTTAAATTCCATTACCAATTACAAAAGTATGTTACTTATTAAACAATCATAGGTTTTAAAAATTAAACCTGATTATCAAAATAGAGAACAAGTATTATCTAATATCTATTTTTGTATTGGCTTGTGGTCCTATTGTGCATCCATCATTAGTCAAGGCAACTGTCATATTTTACAATAACAACTTATCGACAGAATCTTTAAATATTATATAACGCATGATGTGTGTATAGAGAAAAAGTACAAAATTACAAAAAGTGTAAGATGTATATTATTATGTATACATCCCATACATGATGTGATTATAAAATAAGCGCATTGTAGTACAATTATTTCAGTAATAGACATAAAATATCTTCTGCTTTTGTAATGCTTATTTTTCTCCCGAGGCTTTATTTGAATGAGAAATAAGTTTTCAATATGACGCCGAGTTACGGTTCGTACTAAAACAAAAATCTACACATCTAGTGAGGTATTGACACTGCACGAGTGAAACAAGCTAACACTGAGTAAGATGGGAATAATTGCCTGGAAGATCATAATGCCAGTGAGGATTTTGTGGTTGCTTTATATCAATAAGCTCCTCTCACAAAACATGGCCCTGTGTTCTCAAAGCATTCCAACTGAAAACGGTCTCCTAAAGCAGTGTTTAACCAGTGAATGTTTTACGGTTGTTTCCCATCAATAAACTCTGTACACCAAAGCACGGGTTCATGTTTACAAAGAAAATAATAATCTGGCAACTAATAAATAAGCCGTGTCGTACAAACTGTTTTAACGGGTTTTCTACACAAAAACATTTGCATATCAGCTCCCTAGGTTATTTGGTAAGGCTAAGCTTATTCCATTATTGTCTTTTTACATTATAGATCCGCCTTCCTAAACATTCACGTTTTCATGTAAGTAATTTTCCGTATGATTTCGATTATGATATTAAATAGCACAAATTAATTTCAATATTTGTTATAGATGCGCTTGAATTGATACTGTATTATTATAACATGAAGATACCATATTACTCAATTGATGCGTAATTCATGTTATTACAGCTATTCAGTTATTAATCCGTATCTTAAATGGATGGAGAGGTAAATAATTTTTCTAATGCTATACTTTTGTACTTATATTAATGGAAAAAACCCATTATATTCCAAATAAATTTCGTATGTATAACATATGTATGTTAAAGATATATCTTTGAGTCATATTTCATTTAGTTTCAACACTTATGTTTTGAAGTGAGTTTCAACTTTGACTTGATTTATTTACAAAAGCTAGATTCAATTTTTTCTCAGTGAATTGCTGTTCAAATGAACCCGATTCATCTCTCACTGTGTATAATGTGCACACTTATAGATTAATTTTGTGGCATACAATTAAGGAACTTTTAAATCTGTTGTTTTTTAAAAGTAAACGGCGGTATATCTGTTTATTATTACAACAAGTGTTCAGTATTTTATTTCGTAGTTAACGGCTGGTGTTGTTACTGGCCCGAGATGACGTCACCGACTCGCAGCCCCTTCTCCAACCCCTTCAAGATAAGAAGACGCGGCTCATTATTCTCTCCGCAGGCGGCGTACTGGACACACGCTGCTGCCGCATTCCACCCCAATACATGAACAGTTTCACGTTTATACAGCTCTATTTTGTTTTTATGTATTTCAAGTCAATATAGTTACTTTATTTTCCCTCTCGGAGTGAATCATTCCCCTTGTTGTCCACCGCTCTCCATCTACAAGACCTACACAAGACTTCTGGTGATCCTGGACTCCCCGCTGCCCTGACCGAGGACCTCGACGACCCCGTTCTACGAGACTCCCCCAAGGTACATCACCAGTCGTTTTTATTTCGGCTATACCGCGGTTACGGCTCTTCCTCAAAGACCGTACATTTGGTCCTTCGAGCCGGATCAGCTGGTCCTATACGAACGCTTCAGTTTCATGCAAAAAACAGTCCACTAAGTTTAACATTTAATTTGAGTTCAAATCAAAACTCAACCGCCTCATGAAACAAACCTGATTAGCATTAAAAATAAAATTAGCATTTAAGCTAAGTTTCGTGAACTGAAACTATAGAGCCAGACAGACAGGTACAGAACTGCAGGTTATGTTTATTGATTGCGCTGCTTATCGGCCGCTATCTGATTGTCGCTCAGCTGATCGAGTATTTCTGTCCGCCGACCGGACGCTCTTATCTATTTTGAGCAACTTATCTGTCAGCTGTTTCTATTTAAAACTAATAATTTTCTATCACTGAGGGAATCATTCTTATTTTATTAATCACTCTATCTAATATTATTTCTGTGTCACTGTTTTGTTTGAAGATTACTTGTTTTATTTTTGTCAAGGTTTACTAAATTAGTTTGTAAGCAGGTTAATTTAGTAAATAAGGATTCTGTCTTCTGTAGGGTGTTTTTCATATTTTGTATTTAATTAGTGTTTAAAAATATGGCTTCTACAAAACTAGAACAATGTGTGAAAAAGAGAGAAAGGTATTTTCAAAGGTTACAGCTGTGTTTTGATTTAATCAAGGAACTTCCAGGTTGAAAACTAATGATTTTGTCGCTAGGTATTCAAATTTAAAGTCTTTGTACTCAGACTTTGAAGCCCTTTCAGAACAGATGGATAATCTTAATCTTGAATTAGATGACCCCAAGGACACTGTAGATACTAGTTCCGCCTTCAAGCAGTTTTATACCATGTACTATAAATGTAAAGCCACCTATGATGTTATTGTAGCTACTAAGACTAAAACTGTCGATGTAGATCTCTCACAAACCTCACTTGTAAAACCTAAGCTTCCGCAAATAGATATAAGTAAGTTTGGTGGACAGTTAGAGCAGTTTAATTCCTTCAGATCTCTGTATGATAATTTAATTCACAATACCTCCATGGCCCCTATTGAAAAGTTTAGTTATTTAAAAAGCTTACTGGAAGGCCCTGCTCTGTGCATTGTTGAAGCCATACCCTTTGATCCAGCTAACTACACTCTAGCCTATGACACTCTAGTGGAACGCTACACTAATCCACGCCTCCTAGCTAGTTTTTATCTTAATAAAATACTTGATCAACAACCTGTAAAGACCCCTAGTCTAAGTAGCCTAAGACAGATCGTAGATATGTTTCACATAAATGTTCAAGCATTGAAAAGTCTAAATATCAGTGACTTGTCTGGTTTTATGCTCTTGCAACTAGCTTTACGCCTCTTAGACAATAATACTAGAAAAGCGTTTGAACTAGAAGTGAAATCCAAACAGTTTCCTATATTGGAAGACCTTATGGAGTTTCTTCGCGCTCAGTGTACCGTCTATGAACTCACCAAAGAAACACACAAAGCTAGTGTAGTTACGTCAAGACCACCCGCACCCCTTCCCCGCAAGGCGTTGTTCTCAGCTCAACACGGTGCTTCACATTCAGAGAAGACTAACTCGTCGCCTTGTCGCCCTGCCTCTCAGTGTCCTATGTGTAAAAATAACCATAAACTTTACCGCTGTGACCAGTTTATTGCTTTGCCCTTACATGAAACGTTATAATTCTGTGCGCTCATTTAAACGATGTTTTTCATGTCTTGGGTCACACCATGTGTCTGCGTGTACTTCAAATGCGAGTTGTAGATTTTGTAAAAGTAAGAAACATCACTCTCTACTCCATGACAAGCGGGTCTCCACTCCGCCGCCCGTCCACTCAGACGCACCTCACTCTCACATCTCTACACCTGCGTCACCCCCCTCAGTAGTCGGCGCTTCCGCCGCCGCGCCTACACCTCAGACAACCGCACCCGTTCAAACACTGTCCTGTCAGTCTCAGCGAACTAACACAAGAAATGTTGCTTTGTTAGGCACCGCTCAAGTACTCATTCAAGACGATTTAGGTCATTGGCAAACGTGCAGAGCTGTCATTGACGGAGGTAGTCAAATCAACTTTGTCACTCAATCATTAGCTCAGACTTTACGACTACCTATCAAAAGGTGTAATGTTAACATTTCAGGCATTGGTCAACAATGTGGCATAAACACAAAAGGCCTCGTTACTTGCAACATAGCCTCTCGCTACAACAGCGACGTCCAACTACAGTTGGATGCAGTTATCATTTCTAAGATAGCATCTAATCTTCCTACAGCCCCGCTTTCAGAATCTCTAAGGCAGAGATTCAATTCTTTGATTCTAGCAGACCCTGACTTTAATCATCCTGCTAAAGTTGACATTTCTCTTTGGAGCTCAAGCTTTCACAGACATGCTTACCAATGAACTTTCCATCATCATCAAAGGGCAGCCTACCGCGCTGCACACAATATTTGGTTGGGTTCTCATGGGTGATGTCCCCATGGAATCACCTTCTCACCAACGAAACTCTCTCTTTGTTTCATCGTCTCTAAGCACTGATCGACTCCTTGAACAATTCTGGGAAATGGAAGAAATCAATTTTCCAAAACCCCTCAGTCCCGCTGATCAGTTCTGTGAAGATCATTATCAATCAACCATCTCTAGAGACGAAACCGGACGATATGTAGCCTCATTACCCTTCAAAAATGGCGTCCCCTCTGACCTAGGCTCCACACGAGGAAATAGCTCTTCGCAAGTATCTCCAACAGGAAAGACGGCTTGAAAGAAAGCCGGGAAATCTCGCTCATTATTCAGACAATTTACAAAACTATGTTGACCTAGGTCACATGTGTCTCGCCCCTCAGCCCTCTCCATATGTCCTCACACATCACGGAGTTGTAAAAGAATCATCTTCATCTTCACCTCTTCGAGTTGTCTTTAACGCCTCTGAAGTAAGTGACACGAATCAGTCTCTTAATAAATTGCTGTTGACTGGACCCAAGCTCCAAGCCGACATCGGAACTGTTATCTCTATGTTTCGATTGCACCCCATCGCTCTGACATGCGATATAAAACAAATGTATCGAGCCATAAAAGTTGCTCCTTCTGACCGCAAATACCAACATTTGTTTTGGCGTTCTGACCCTTCTGGCCCTGTCCAAGAATGGGAACTGCAACGATTAACTTTTGGTCTCTCATCAAGCCCTTTCATCGCCCTTCGAACTTTGAAGCAACTAGTTCTCGACGAAGGTCCTAACTACCCCATTGCTGCAGAAGTGCTAAACTCGTCCTGCTACATCGATGACATCGTCTGTGGTGCCTCTTCGGAACACGCAGCCCTTCAATTGTTTGATGAACTCAATCAACTCTGCGTATCTGGTGGTTTCGAACTTCACAAATGGGCTAGTTCAAGTGTTTCCGTTCTCAACACCATCCCTTCTGACCACAGAGAAAGACCACATCCCCTTGGATCCATTCACTCCATCAAAGTACTAGGACTTGAATGGGACCCTTCCATGGATTGTTTTCACTACGCTATTGCCCCTGTAAATAAAACTCCGACCAAACGAAATGTCTTATCTCAAGTTGCCCGAGTGTATGATGTCAACGGTTTCATCAGTCCAGTTATCTTCACACTAAAACACTTGCTTCAGCAAATATGGGTTGGAAAATTAGACTGGGACGATCCACTCCCAAAACATCTACACATTGTTTGGGATAAATTTGTCAAAGAACTTCCACTTATGTCACAAATAAATATCCCTCGCTATATCCTCAGTACGTACATATCCGTCCAACTCATAGGTTTTTCAGACTCTTCTCAGAAAGGCATGTGCTCGGTATTGTATCTAAGAGTCGAATGTGAAAACAAAAACTACCGGATGTAGCCTATTGCATTCTAAAACCAAAGTTGCTCCACTCAAACCACTAACGATACCCCGCTTGGAATTATGCGCAGCGTTGCTCCTCTCCCAACTGGTCAAAGCTAACCAGAAGCTTATCACCAAACTACAGATATCAGATATCTTTTTATTCACAGACTCAATGAATGTTCTTGGTTGGATAAGAACACCTCCGCACCTTCTAGAAACTTTCGTTTCAAACCGTGTTTGTAAAGTAACGGAAAACACGTCTATTGATGTTTGGCGTCACATTTCAGGAGACAACAATCCCGCAGATTGTGGCACTAGAGGTCTAATGCCCTCTGGCTTACTTGATCACCCGCTTTGGTGGCATGGCCCCTCTTTTCTACTAAATGAAATTTCCTCTTGGCCTGTATCACCTGGAAAAAGCTCCTCTGAAGTAATTGAGATCAAGAAGACACCATTTAGCAATACACTAACAACTAACGTTATACCACCAAACGATCTGTACCAGTGGATAAAAACGATTTTCTTCACTCACTAAACTACAAAATGCAATGAGTTATGTACTAAGATTCATTCATAACATCCGATCCAGACAGTCTGCTAAACGTTTTGGTCCTTTATCTGTAAAATGAACGAACCGAAGCCCTTGCTCAATGTGAAAAAACTCGTTCAAAAACAACACTATTCTCCAGAAATAAAAGCAGTCAATCAAGGAAAGCCATGCTCTCCTTCGCTAAGAAAACTCACACCATTTTTATCATCTGATACCCTCATGGTGGGGGGTAGACTGAAGTTTTCTCCCTTGCCTGAGTCTTCGAAGCACCCTGTTTTGATTCCTTCTCAAAGTCACTTCGCAACTCTATTGTGTGATCACTATCACCTGTACTCTCTTCATGGTGGTCCCAAAATAGTTCAATCTCTTATTCAACGCCGCTACTGGATTCCTGGTGCGAGAAATCTCATCCGAAAACGCATTTTTCGATGTCTCACTTGCTTTAGAATGAAAGCAAAACCCACACAACCCCTAATGGCAGACTTGCCCCCCTCTCGCTTCAAGCAAACGCGATGCTTCACCAACGTTGGATTGGATTTTGCTGGTCCCTTTCTTGTTAAAGAAAGTACTAGAAGAAACGCAAAATTGTCTAAATGCTACATTGCTCTTTTTGTATGCATGACAGTCAAGGCTGTTCATCTAGAACTAGTCCACTCTCTCAATACTGAATCTTGTCTAGCCGCAATCGACCGTTTTATTGCTAGAAGAGGTTTATGCCGCAACATATATTCTGATCAAGGCCGCAACTTCATTGGTGCTGCTCGTCAGCTTCAAGAAGTTTATTCTCTACTCAAGAACTCCACGCCACTGATCTCAGACCACTTAGCCAAGAACGAAATCCATTGGAACTTCAATCCACCCTGTGCTCCGAACTTTGGTGGTCTCTGGGAAGCTGCAGTGAAGTCTACCAAGCATCATCTGAAGAGAATAATACAAAACCACCACTTCACTTCAGAAGAATTCTCGACATTCTTATGCCGCATTGAAGCTGTTCTGAACTCCAGGCCGCTCTGCGCACTTCCATCATCACCTGACGACGACTTCAACTACTTGACTCCAGGCCATTTCCTCACTGGAGATCTTCTGCTGTCACGTCCAGAAGAGGACATCACTTCCGAGCCACTCAGTCTTTCTATCTCGTTGGCAACAAGTGTCTCGCGCCACTCAACACTTCTGGAAGAGCTGGAAGAAAGACTACCTCCACTCGCAAATCCAACGCCCAAAATGGACTGAACAAACTACAAATGTACAGGAAAATGACCTAGTATTAATGTACTCTAACAATAGTGATCCTCTAACTTGGCCCCTAGGTAGGATTATCAAAGTGTTACCTAGCTCTGACAACATTGTTCGTGTGGTCCAAGTGAAAACCCCGTCAGGTATTGTAACCCGTCCTGTAAATAAGTTGGTTGTTTTACCTAATGTTTAGTCATAATCTCCTTAGTGTACATATAACTCCATTTTCTATTCATATTTAGCTCTTAATTAATGATAAATTGACTCAGGTATGTTTCATGACGAATGGTAAATTTTCTTCAATCATAACGTTTTCTTTTTTCTTACTTGGGTCAAAAAATGTCCTGTTTTGGGTGGGGGGAATGTTCAGTATTTATTTCGTAGTTAACGGCTGGTGTTGTTACTGGCCCGAGATGACGTCACCGACTCGCAGCCCCTTCTCCAACCCCTTCAAGATAAGAAGACGCGGCTCATTATTCTCTCCGCAGGCGGCGTACTGGACACACGCTGCTGCCCGCATTCCACCCCAATACATGAAACAGTTTCACGTTTATACAGCTCTATTTTGTTTTTATGTATTTCAAATTTATTCTAGACGTACAAAGATAGTTTTTCATTAAAGATGATACTTCATTTTTACTAAATATGATAGCCTTTTGCCTCTGTTAGCGCATTTAAGATATCGAGCTTTTAAACAATAGTATAACTATGTAAACTATTTGAACTTTCCATAGTTTACTAATTTGAATTTTACCATGTTTGCGAATGGAAAAATCCAATTTGTATATTATCAGTTATTAACTATGTATGTTTGGATTTAAAAAATATTTTACTTTGGTAGGTGCAATTAAATAAAAAAATGTCATTATTATGTACGCTCAATTGTAGAAGGGAGACTATTTCAACTTATGCGGGATGAATGTAAACTATTATGACTTGCATTTTTCATTTTTATATGAATCCTAAACGCTATTTACTACTTTTATAGCGCACGAAATAAATCCTTGTTTGAGAATACTTAACTTATTTAGACTATTGATATAACATTTTTAATTGATTTTTGGAAAAGTTTGGTGTATACAGTATTGTAGTTGCAACTGAAAACGTGTACTCGTATTTATAAAAACATACTTGAAATTGTTCTACATAAATAAGTGCTAGAAAGCTGAAAAAGCTGCTTTAAAACTGTTAACATTATTAAAGAACCATTGAGTAACTAATATGTACATTAAAAAGTTTTGGATAGTAACATCTGAAGATTTCCTTTAGTAAACTAAATATGTGAACAATCATTGGTTCATTACTCCGACTATTACATTTCCAACTGACAAAAAGAACTCTCTCGACATGTATTTGTTCTTAAAACTGGGAATCTATAAAAACACAGAATCTCGATAAAACAAGGCATCGTGTTTGCGAACCAGATAGTTTGCTGTCGAGACTGGAGAAATATGAACTAAAATTGTTTTATAATTAATATTTTTTATAGTCTTATTATTTATAATTAATTATGGATAAACGCTAATTTCCTATTTTGCTTTATTAAGTAGATAAATAAACGTACTTCTTACTTCATTTTAAATAATGTTCTTATAATGTCTACATAATTAAGTCTTATACTAATCTTAGTACTTTCTTAATGAGGTTTCCTTATGGATTTGCCATTTATATGTATACCTATGTGAAACTAAGTAATAAATGTATGTTTCAATTTCAGATGGACGATGTAAAAACTAAAAAACCATCAAACTATATATTTTTAATTAATTTTATCATTATAGAAGCTATCGTATCAGAAAGTAACCATTTCGCAGTTTATGCTGTGAAAAAAAATTAATGTTGTAATAGATTATCTCAATACGCACGTAGGATTCTGTATGTCTTACGTATATGATTAGTCTACATTCACTGTAAATTGTTATGCTTTGGGTAAATAACCAGTTTAGTGTTAAAGTTTCCTGTATTTGCCATAAACTGAGGATAGTGACAAGTAGATGTTTATTTTGGTGCTGAGTACACTTGACAACCGTGACGTCATTGTAATGACGCGTGTTGCCGCCAGATAGTGGTAGCATCGACCTCACCACCCCTCCAAAAGTGCTGTTTAGGCAGTTTGTTGTTCACATTACTGTCGTTTGAAATTTACTTGCTTTCTTAAAACTTGTTGTACGGTCTTTGAGGAAGAGCCGTAACCGCGGTATAGCCGAAATAAAAACGACTGGTGATGTACCTTGGGGGAGTCTCGTAGAACGGGGTCGTCGAGGTCCTCGGTCAGGGCAGCGGGGAGTCCAGGATCACCAGAAGTCTTGTGTAGGTCTTGTAGATGGAGAGCGGTGGACAACAAGGGGAATGATTCACTCCGAGAGGGAAAATAAAGTAACTATATTGACTTGAAATACATAAAAACAAAATAGAGCTGTATAAACGTGAAACTGTTCATGTATTGGGGTGGAATGCGGGCAGCAGCGTGTGTCCAGTACGCCGCCTGCGGAGAGAATAATGAGCCGCGTCTTCTTATCTTGAAGGGGTTGGAGAAGGGGCTGCGAGTCGGTGACGTCATCTCGGGCCAGTAACAACACCAGCCGTTAACTACGAAATAAATACTGAACATTCCCCCCACCCAAAACAGGACATTTTTTGACCCAAGTAAGAAAAAAGAAAAACGTTATGATTGAAGAAAATTTACCATTCGTCATGAAACATACCTGAGTCAATTTATCATTAATTAAGAGCTAAATATGAATAGAAAATGGAGTTATATGTACACTAAGGAGATTATGACTAAACATTAGGTAAAACAACCAACTTATTTACAGGACGGGTTACAATACCTGACGGGGTTTTCACTTGGACCACACGAACAATGTTGTCAGAGCTAGGTAACACTTTGATAATCCTACCTAGGGGCCAAGTTAGAGGATCACTATTGTTAGAGTACATTAATACTAGGTCATTTTCCTGTACATTTTGTAGTTTGTTCAGTCCATTTTGGGCGTTGGATTTGCGAGTGGAGGTAGTCTTTCTTCCAGCTCTTCCAGAAGTGTTGAGTGGCGCGAGACACTTGTTGCCAACGAGATAGAAGACTGAGTGGCTCGGAAGTGATGTCCTCTTCTGGACGTGACAGCAGAAGATCTCCAGTGAGGAAATGGCCTGGAGTCAAGTAGTTGAAGTCGTCGTCAGGTGATGATGGAAGTGCGCAGAGCGGCCTGGAGTTCAGAACAGCTTCAATGCGGCATAAGAATGTCGAGAATTCTTCTGAAGTGAAGTGGTGGTTTTGTATTATTCTCTTCAGATGATGCTTGGTAGACTTCACTGCAGCTTCCCAGAGACCACCAAAGTTCGGAGCACAGGGTGGATTGAAGTTCCAATGGATTTCGTTCTTGGCTAAGTGGTCTGAGATCAGTGGCGTGGAGTTCTTGAGTAGAGAATAAACTTCTTGAAGCTGACGAGCAGCACCAATGAAGTTGCGGCCTTGATCAGAATATATGTTGCGGCATAAACCTCTTCTAGCAATAAAACGGTCGATTGCGGCTAGACAAGATTCAGTATTGAGAGAGTGGACTAGTTCTAGATGAACAGCCTTGACTGTCATGCATACAAAAAGAGCAATGTAGCATTTAGACAATTTTGCGTTTCTTCTAGTACTTTCTTTAACAAGAAAGGGACCAGCAAAATCCAATCCAACGTTGGTGAAGCATCGCGTTTGCTTGAAGCGAGAGGGGGGCAAGTCTGCCATTAGGGGTTGTGTGGGTTTTGCTTTCATTCTAAAGCAAGTGAGACATCGAAAAATGCGTTTTCGGATGAGATTTCTCGCACCAGGAATCCAGTAGCGGCGTTGAATAAGAGATTGAACTATTTTGGGACCACCATGAAGAGAGTACAGGTGATAGTGATCACACAATAGAGTTGCGAAGTGACTTTGAGAAGGAATCAAAACAGGGTGCTTCGAAGACTCAGGCAAGGGAGAAAAACTTCAGTCTACCCCCCACCATGAGGGTATCAGATGATAAAAATGGTGTGAGTTTTCTTAGCGAAGGAGAGCATGGCTTTCCTTGATTGACTGCTTTTATTTCTGGAGAATAGTGTTGTTTTTGAACGAGTTTTTCACATTGAGCAAGGGCTTCGGTTCGTTCATTTACAGATAAAGGACCAAAACGTTTAGCAGACTGTCTGGATCGGATGTTATGAATGAATCTTAGTACATAACTCATTGCATTTTGTAGTTTAGTGAGTGAAGAAAATCGTTTTATCCACTGGTACAGATCGTTTGGTGGTATAAACGTTAGTTGTTAGTGTATTGCTAAATGGTGTCTTCTTGATCTCAATTACTTCAGAGGAGCTTTTTCCAGGTGATACAGGCCAAGAGGAAATTTCATTTAGTAGAAAAGAGGGGCCATGCCACCAAAGCGGGTGATCAAGTAAGCCAGAGGGCATTAGACCTCTAGTGCCACAATCTGCGGGATTGTTTGTCTCCTGAAATGTGACGCCAAACATCAATAGACGTGTTTTCCGTTACTTTACAAACACGGTTTGAAACGAAAGTTTCTAGAAGGTGCGGAGGTGTTCTTATCCAACCAAGAACATTCATTGAGTCTGTGAATAAAAAGATATCTGATATCTGTAGTTTGGTGATAAGCTTCTGGTTAGCTTTGACCAGTTGGGAGAGGAGCAACGCTGCGCATAATTCCAAGCGGGGTATCGTTAGTGGTTTGAGTGGAGCAACTTTGGTTTTAGAATGCAATAGGCTACATCCGGTAGTTTTGTTTTCACATTCGACTCTTAGATACAATACCGAGCACATGCCTTTCTGAGAAGAGTCTGAAAAACCTATGAGTTGGACGGATATGTACGTACTGAGGATATAGCGAGGGATATTTATTTGTGACATAAGTGGAAGTTCTTTGACAAATTTATCCCAAACAATGTGTAGATGTTTTGGGAGTGGATCGTCCCAGTCTAATTTTCCAACCCATATTTGCTGAAGCAAGTGTTTTAGTGTGAAGATAACTGGACTGATGAAACCGTTGACATCATACACTCGGGCAACTTGAGATAAGACATTTCGTTTGGTCGGAGTTTTATTTACAGGGGCAATAGCGTAGTGAAAACAATCCATGGAAGGGTCCCATTCAAGTCCTAGTACTTTGATGGAGTGAATGGATCCAAGGGGATGTGGTCTTTCTCTGTGGTCAGAAGGGATGGTGTTGAGAACGGAAACACTTGAACTAGCCCATTTGTGAAGTTCGAAACCACCAGATACGCAGAGTTGATTGAGTTCATCAAACAATTGAAGGGCTGCGTGTTCCGAAGAGGCACCACAGACGATGTCATCGATGTAGCAGGACGAGGTTTAGCACTTCTGCAGCAATGGGGTAGTTAGGACCTTCGTCGAGAACTAGTTGCTTCAAAGTTCGAAGGGCGATGAAAGGGCTTGATGAGAGACCAAAAGTTAATCGTTGCAGTTCCCATTCTTGGACAGGGCCAGAAGGGTCAGAACGCCAAAACAAATGTTGGTATTTGCGGTCAGAAAGGAGCAACTTTTATGGCTCGATACATTTGTTTTATATCGCATGTCAGAGCGATGGGGTGCAATCGAAACATAGAGATAACAGTTCCGATGTCGGCTTGGAGCTTGGGTCCAGTCAACAGCAATTTATTAAGAGACTGATTCGTGTCACTTACTTCAGAGGCGTTAAAGACAACTCGAAGAGGTGAAGATGAAGATGATTCTTTTACAACTCCGTGATGTGTGAGGACATATGGAGAGGGCTGAGGGGCGAGACACATGTGACCTAGGTCAACATAGTTTTGTAAATTGTCTGAATAATGAGCGAGATTTCCCGGCTTTCTTTCAAGCCGTCTTTCCTGTTGGAGATACTTGCGAAGAGCTATTTCTCGTGTGGAGCCTAGGTCAGAGGGACGCCATTTTTGAAGGGTAATGAGGCTACATATCGTCCGGTTTCGTCTCTAGAGATGGTTGATTGATAATGATCTTCACAGAACTGATCAGCGGGACTGAGGGGTTTTGGAAAATTGATTTCTTCCATTTCCCAGAATTGTTCAAGGAGTCGATCAGTGCTTAGAGACGATGAAACAAAGAGAGAGTTTCGTTGGTGAGAAGGTGATTCCATGGGGACATCACCCATGAGAACCCAACCAAATATTGTAGTGCAGCGCGGTAGGCTGCCCTTTGATGATGGAAAGTTCATTGGTAAGCATGTCTGTGAAAGCTTGAGCTCCAAAGAGAATGTCAACTTTAGCAGGATGATTAAAGTCAGGGTCTGCTAGAATCAAAGAATTGAATCTCTGCCTTAGAGATTCTGAAAGCGGGGCTGTAGGAAGATTAGATGCTATCTTAGAAATGATAAACTGCATCCAACTGTAGTTGGACGTCGCTGTTGTAGCGAGAGGCTATGTTGCAAGTAACGAGGCCTTTTGTGTTTATGCCACATTGTTGACCAATGCCTGAAATGTTAACATTACACCTTTTGATAGGTAGTCGTAAAGTCTGAGCTAATGATTGAGTGACAAAGTTGATTTGACTACCTCCGTCAATGGACAGCTCTGCACGTTTGCCAATGACCTAAATCGTCTTGAATGAGTACTTGAGCGGTGCCTAACAAAGCAACATTTCTTGTGTTAGTTCGCTGAGACTGACAGGACAGTGTTTGAACGGGTGCGGTTGTCTGAGGTGTAGGCGCGGCGGCGGAAGCGCCGACTACTGAGGGGGGTGACGCAGGTGTAGAGATGTGAGAGTGAGGTGCGTCTGAGTGGACGGGCGGCGGAGTGGAGACCCGCTTGTCATGGAGTAGAGAGTGATGTTTCTTACTTTTACAAAATCTACAACTCGCATTTGAAGTACACGCAGACACATGGTGTGACCCAAGACATGAAAAACATCGTTTAAATGAGCGCACAGAATTATAACGTTCATGTAAGGGCAAAGCAATAAACTGGTCACAGCGGTAAAGTTTATGGTTATTTTTACACATAGGACACTGAGAGGCAGGGCGACAAGGCGACGAGTTAGTCTTCTCTGAATGTGAAGCACCGTGTTGAGCTGAGAACAACGCCTTGCGGGGAAGGGGTGCGGGTGGTCTTGACGTAACTACACTAGCTTTGTGTGTTTCTTTGGTGAGTTCATAGACGGTACACTGAGCGCGAAGAAACTCCATAAGGTCTTCCAATATAGGAAACTGTTTGGATTTCACTTCTAGTTCAAACGCTTTTCTAGTATTATTGTCTAAGAGGCGTAAAGCTAGTTGCAAGAGCATAAAACCAGACAAGTCACTGATATTTAGACTTTTCAATGCTTGAAACATTTATGTGAAACATATCTACGATCTGTCTTAGGCTACTTAGACTAGGGGTCTTTACAGGTTGTTGATCAAGTATTTTATTAAGATAAAAACTAGCTAGGAGGCGTGGATTAGTGTAGCGTTCCACTAGAGTGTCATAGGCTAGAGTGTAGTTAGCTGGATCAAAGGGTATGGCTTCAACAATGCACAGAGCAGGGCCTTCCAGTAAGCTTTTTAAATAACTAAACTTTTCAATAGGGGCCATGGAGGTATTGTGAATTAAATTATCATACAGAGATCTGAAGGAATTAAACTGCTCTAACTGTCCACCAAACTTACTTATATCTATTTGCGGAAGCTTAGGTTTTACAAGTGAGGTTTGTGAGAGATCTACATCGACAGTTTTAGTCTTAGTAGCTACAATAACATCATAGGTGGCTTTACATTTATAGTACATGGTATAAAACTGCTTGAAGGCGGAACTAGTATCTACAGTGTCCTTGGGGTCATCTAATTCAAGATTAAGATTATCCATCTGTTCTGAAAGGGCTTCAAAGTCTGAGTACAAAGACTTTAAATTTGAATACCTAGCGACAAAATCATTAGTTTCACCTGGAAGTTCCTTGATTAAAATCAAAACACAGCTGTAACCTTTGAAAATACCTTTCTCTCTTTTTCACACATTGTTCTAGTTTTGTAGAAGCCATATTTTTAAACACTAATTAAATACAAAATATGAAAAACACCCTACAGAAGACAGAATCCTTATTTACTAAAATTAACCTGCTTACAAACTAATTTAGTAAACCTTGACAAAAATAAAAACAAGTAATCTTCAAACAAAACAGTGACACAGAAATAATATTAGATAGAGTGATTAATAAAATAAGAATGATTCCCTCAGTGATAGAAAATTATTAGTTTTAAATAGAAAACAGCTGACAGATAAGTTGCTCAAAATAGATAAGAGCGTCCGGTCGGCGGACAGAAATACTCGATCAGCTTAGAGCGGACAATCAGATAGCGGCCGATAAGCAGCGCAATCAATAAACATAACCTGCAGTTCTGTACCTGTCTGTCTGGCTCTATAGTTCAGTTCACGAAACTTAGCTTAAATGCTAATTTTATTTTTAATGCTAATCAGGTTTGTTTCATGAGGCGGTTGAGTTTTGATTTGAACTCAAATTAAATGTTAAACTTAGTGGACTGTTTTTTGCATGAAACTGAAGCGTTCGTATAGGACCAGCTGATCCGGCTCGAAGGACCAAATGTACGGTCTTTGAGGAAGAGCCGTAACCGCGGTATAGCCGAAATAAAAACGACTGGTGATGTACCTTGGGGGAGTCTCGTTAGAAACGGGGGTCGTCGAGGTCCTCGGTCAGGGCAGCGGGGAGTCCAGGATCACCAGAAGTCTTGTGTAGGTCTTGTAGATGGAGAGCGGTGGACAACAAGGGGAATGATTCACTCCGAGAGGGGAAAATAAAGTAACTATATTGACTTGAAATACATAAAAACAAAATAGAGCTGTATAAACGTGTGAAAACTGTTCATGTATTGGGGTGGAATGCGGGCAGCAGCGTGTGTCCAGTACGCCGCCTGCGGAGAGAATAATGAGCCGCGTCTTCTTATCTTGAAGGGGTTGGAGAAGGGGCTGCGAGTCGGTGACGTCATCTCGGGCCAGTAACAACACCAGCCGTTAACTACGAAATAAATACTGAACACTTGTTGTATAATAAACAGATATACCGCCGTTTACTTTTAAAAAACAACAGATTTAAAAGTTCCTTAATTGTATGCCACAAAATTAATCTATAAGTGTGCACATTATACACAGTGAGAGATGAATCGGGTTCATTTGAACAGCAATTCACTGAGAAAAAATTGAATCTAGCTTTTGTAAATAAATCAAGTCAAAGTTGAAACTCACTTCAAAACATAAGTGTTGAAACTAAATGAAATATGACTCAAAGATATATCTTTAACATACATATGTTATACATACGAAATTTATTTGGAATATAATGGGTTTTTCCATTAATATAAGTACAAAAGTATAGCATTAGAAAAATTATTTACCTCTCCATCCATTTAAGATACGGATTAATAACTCAATAGCTGTAATAACATGAATTACGCATCAATTGAGTAATATGGTATCTTCATGTTATAATAATACAGTATCAATTCAAGCGCATCTATAACAAATATTGAAATTAATTTGTGCTATTTAATATCATAATCGAAATCATACGGAAAATTACTTACATGAAAACGTGAATGTTTAGGAAGGCGGATCTATAATGTAAAAAGACAATAATGGAATAAGCTTAGCCTTACCAAATAACCTAGGGAGCTGATATGCAAATATTTTTGTGTAGAAAAACCCGTTAAAACAGTTTGTACGACACGGCTTATTTATTAGTTGCCAGATTATTATTTTCTTTGTAAACATGAACCCGTGCTTTGGTGTACAGAGTTTATTGATGGGAAACAACCGTTAAAACATTCACTGGTTAAACACTGCTTTAGGAGACCGTTTTCAGTTGGAATGCTTTGAGAACACAGGGCCATGTTTTGTGAGAGGAGCTTATTGATATAAAGCAACCACAAAATCCTCACTGGCATTATGATCTTCCAGGCAATTATTCCCATCTTACTCAGTGTTAGCTTGTTTCACTCGTGCAGTGTCAATACCTCACTAGATGTGTAGATTTTGTTTTAGTACGAACCGTAACTCGGCGTCATATTGAAAACTTATTTCTCATTCAAATAAAGCCTCGGGAGAAAAATAAGCATTACAAAAGCAGAAGATATTTTATGTCTATTACTGAAATAATTGTACTACAATGCGCTTATTTTATAATCACATCATGTATGGGATGTATACATAATAATATACATCTTACACTTTTTGTAATTTGTACTTTTTCTCTATACACACATCATGCGTTATATAATATTTAAAGATTCTGTCGATAAGTTGTTATTGTAAAATATGACAGTTGCCTTGACTAATGATGGATGCACAATAGGACCACAAGCCAATACAAAATAGATATTAGATAATACTTGTTCTCTATTTTGATAATCAGGTTTAATTTTTAAAACCTATGATTGTTTAATAAGTAACATACTTTTGTAATTGGTAATGGAATTTAAATATTTTACAGCGCAATAGGACAGAAATTATTTATATTTTTATTAGTCTATTATGAAATTAAACTCTTACTATAAACCCCCTTCTCCAAGAGTGTCATATTATCTACTCGTACATAAAACCAAATTAAATTAATTACTTGCTGTGAAAGTAATTATAATCTTACATTTTTAACTCATGATGTATGTTTTGTTTTAACAATTTGTTTTGAAAAAAGGACTAAAGTAATAACCTTTACATAATAAACAAGGATAAAATGTATTTTTAGACATATAAATTAATGTATTATCAATTTAGAGTAGAACATTTACCCTAAATAAAACGAACTACCATGTGACCAAGCTCTTGAAAATGTTTAAGAAAGGTATTGGAGCCTGTAGTGTTGAATGGATTGCTATGGGGTATACAAATATTTGTTACATCTAATTTTTATAGAAGGTTTTGGAACACATTTCATTAAATGGAATTTTAAAACCAATTCATGATAATCCTAATTAGTATAGTTTTCTTTTTAGTAACGGAAGGTTTACACATATTTAAACAATTAAAACCATTAGCTTAAAAGTCACTCCTTATTAATGATAAAAGATTAACTACTCAGTATTACAGGGTTTGTGCTATGTTAAAATTACAAAATACCAAAATATATAATGGTGTACAATAGAAGTTCCTTTGCTTATAAAACATTTTGTAAATTACAATTTTTTATGATTCCTGTTACTGTTATGTAATAAGTTGCCTACAAGAGACGTATGAAACCCTGACATATTTATCGAAATATTTCTTGATATCATGCTCATTGGAAGGAGAGTTTAATTGTGCATGATGTATTTCAAAATAAAATAATAAAATGGATATCTAATAAAACTATACAGATCCGCATCCATGTCCAAACTTATCCACCCCGAGAGTATTTACTTTAAAAACTAAAAATTTGTATCTCGTAATAACACCTTGACATTAGAACCTCTTCTTTATCAGTGGGTAAAATCCGAGTAAATAATTCTTAGTTAAACTTACTTCTCCAAAATGTGAGAAAAGAAATTGACCTCTTTCTAGCTTGATGATTTTCTCAGTGTACTATTATCTCCATAGAAACTAAGATTCCAACAAAACTTACGGTTTAGAACAATAAACAGTTTACACACAACATAGAACACATTCACGCTCGTAAGTATTTACTGAGATGTTTCAACGGCCGTTGAACGACCTAGACAGCTTTGCTTTCAACGGTTTCAGTTCAATTTGATAGTCAAATCACAAGAGTACTTTTATAAGATAATCCTCTACTAAGTTTCTCTCAAACAAAAATACATTTCTCTTCCATTCCGATCTATACTTTTGAAGTAAACGTTATTATTTTCAAAATTAAAGTGACGACTCATAGATTTGTTCCATTTAATTTGTTCATATAAAAACTGTGTACTAAACTGTAATTAAATAATATTATGCATAGTGTGATTATTTAGTATTCACATCATCTTGAAACAATAATGTATGTTTAAACATACTGTATATGTAATATATATGTATACTAAATATGTATGATCAAACAATAATAATTTTGATCACCTAGATAGATCCAGTATTGATAAAAAATCGTAACAGTTGTAATATAATTATTAAATGTTTATGATACACTCTACATGGTATATGCCATATGCCACCACTTGTGGAACCACGTGTCATGCAACAGTTCCGCTGAGGTTGCATGCAAAATTTCAAGCCTATACGACAGCTCATTTAATTATCAAGGTCCTCTGTGGACATATACAGACAGGCAATCATACAGACAAAGGACTTCTTACACCACCTCTACCATCGGCAGACAAAAGTGACATTGGTATGCAGGCTTCAGTAATGCTCAACCAATAGCAGTGTTTAAATAATAAAAGACTACATATCAAGTTACCAAAAGATGATGGCGTCAGGGAGTTACGCTAAAAGGGTTAATGTGTTTAAATGTTTAAATCACATATGATTGTACTCAGTTTGTTCGCAAGTTTGTTTATTCTACTATTTTTTCGTTGTCGTCACGTTTACTGTAAGGCTAATGTAGAATGTTCACTAATGCTGATCCATATACCGGAGAGTGATATGCGCCATCATCAAACTCGGCGTTGCCTATAATGATATGAAGCTTCATGCAACATTTCAAGCCTATAAGTCAATTCGCTTTCGAGATATCATGAGAACATACAGACAGAAGGACATAAATGGCACCAAATGGAGAACACCAAAATAAAATAGCTTTATAGAGAGCAATTGGCTATTTTTAAGTATTTCTTCCTACTGCAGTGAAAAAGTGAGAATAATTTTACAAATATAAGCGCGGCAATAAATGAAACTGGTAGAAACGACATCCAAGTGTTAAATAACGAAACCACTCTCGAATATCTTACAAGTTTAATCTGAGAAAAGTGCAATAACGTTTGCCTGACAATTCTTGTCGCAGACATAAAACGCATTTTGTGAAATTAAACAGTTTTGTTTTACATTGTAACTATAGATTGCAAATGTATATCTTAACGATGTAATTATACATACTTAATACACACTTAAGTTGTGCTTTGCCCGTTGCTCTTTAAGTGATAACAATCGCAAAACAATTATATTTTGTGCTATTATAACATGCATATTTAGAAGACTTTCTTTAATACCTTTCTTTGTTATAGATGTTTTAAAGTAAATAGGTATATTAATTTTCCTCTGGAAGAAAGCTTGTATCTCGAGAAGTATCAAGGATCAAACTTGGATTGATATTTATTCTCACACAACTTTCCTGTACATACATAAAATCAGATAAGATCGTAATATCGGTTTAATTTCAGTTATGAACTTTCAATTGCACAAAACCGGGTTTTCTTATTGGATCTCATTACGCCTAGAAAATAACTATTTTAAACCTGAGGTCAGGAATGAACCTAGAATTTCAATGAGGAGTGTGATAACAGAATATACTTCTGCAATAGCTGTTATTTAGCACGTATTATTAGTTATTATAATTACCAATCTATGTACTTGGGGGTGTTATTAACATCTGAAATTACACATAAAACCGTAATTAAACTATGTGCCCGGAACAATGATTTGGAGCTAATGTTTTGCTTCTAACGACATACCTTATTATTATACTTGTCTTTATCTAAAAGCATAGATATTTGGAAATTTAGAGTGAGGATTAAGTTGATGATTGAATCGTGAATTGAAGGCAATTGCACGTTGTATTGTATAATAAACACCACACTCTTCTGGAGCTGAGAGTTAGATTGCCCTGTGAAGCTGAGAGTTAGATTGTTCTCATAAGAAAAAGTGGGCTTCTTATTATTCTAAACCAAGGAACGAAAATTTATACTTATTAATTTATCTAATGTAACAAAATTTTCACAGTTAAATTAAATATGACCAATAAATTTAACATCTCACCTATTCTAATAAGTTATCTTTATCTATATCAGAGACCTATATCTATAGTTAACTATAGTATATGTGTAAAGTAGGGTTGGACTTATTCAATAATTGTTTGTCATTAATAAGTAACGTGTATAGGAGAACTTTTAAATTTTCTGTAAATAGAGTTTTTTACTCATTTTCTCATGTATTGTAACTCCACATTATCCATATTATTTTTACATTAAACTAGTCAGTAACTTTGAATTACTTAATAGAATGAGGACTGTTTGTAACTAGACTCTTACGCATACATTTTACGACATACATTAGCCTTAAGTGTTTTATAATGTGGATTGTAAAAGCACGAAACGTAGTTTTACAATAAGACGATAAAAGGATTTCAAGAAAAAAAAAGCAATCGATCACAATTTCCTCTAGTTTAGGTGGAAGTTAAAATGTGAGGGTATGAAAGATGAAAACCCAGATAAATATTATGTTTATATTTATGTATTGCTTGAAATTTAGTTTCATGTATTTTACATTTGATTGCATGCATTACCAAGTTATTGTGTTTATATTCAATTAGATTTATTATGGTAGAATGAACTTCCAAAGTCGAAATGAAAATTACAGCTGTAAGAAAAGACTAGGAGTAATGTGTGATTTGGAAAGGTATTCAATTGATGAATATTTTATATTAAACACACAACTCAGAGTTGAAACATGGCTATTATCAGTATCTTTCAACGAATACGTCCATCAATCAGTTCCATTATAATTGGGCTATTATCCTGTCACTGTCCCGCGTGAGTTAATAATTTATTGATGCTAGTTATGATGATGTACTTTGTTGGACTGTTTGTCAGCTCTCAATAATTATTGAGCTCGATATTGTATCTGACAAAGACTGGGTCATTAATATGTGACGTGTTTAATCAGCTCGGCTGATTGTTTTGACCACTGGAATTGTGTCTATCATCTGTAAAACAAGTGATTCGACAGTAATGAAATGAATTTAATTCAAGTGGAATGATTTGATTCATGGAGAGTGTATTTACATTCCGTGTTTAGTATATTTTCCCTAAGTATATTAATAAAATATCTTTGGTAGCAAAAACTTTTAAAATAAAAATTAAGGTAAATTTGTATGACAGTTTCTACAGAATAGATCATATTCTAAATCATAGATTTGCAACGAATTGTGCAATTTATTTAATTTTTTTTCACATATTTTGGTTGTTAAGGTTGTATAGTTTTCAATGTGACTTAATATTTAAGCAATCAATAGTTAAATAAATAAAAAATTTTTAAAACAACTTATGGATAGATAAAAATACAGCTTATAGTAAGAAATTAATTTTACTAATATTACCCATGTTACCTTAGTGCCCCGAAGGTCATATAGAGTTAAATAAACGGTAGACTTCTGTTTAAATCAGTGTGTCGTAAACATTGGGATATTTAAGATTTTATATGAAATAACGAAATAAATACCCAAAACTTAAACTCTCTGTCAGAAAATTGCGTACCGTATATTTTGTATTGTCCATTCGGGAAACAAATGGAGGTCAATGAGCAGTGTACGTTTAACAACGAAATCGGCTAAGTGTGTCCTTTAATGCGATTATTGCTTGTACGATGTTAAATAGTAGAGCAATGTTTGGTATTAGAAAATAAATCCTTTGGTCATTTAAACACTTAAATACTTTTATATGTTCAAAATATAAGCTTTACAAATATCAGACTTAGATAAAACGAGTAATGGGACTGGACTTGTACAATAGAATTCTCTTAGTGGAGATTGGTATAACATGATCTCATGCTCGTATAAACAATCATCTTAATTAGACTCGAACAGGATACAATGCTCGGAGTAACATTAAATGTTAAAGGCAGCCATTCAAATTATCGAAGGAAACTAGAAACATAATATATATAGTTAAAATCGTAAAAGTTATAGGTAGTTACGATTTTATCTTTAAAGAGAAAAAGTTGACTGAAATTGGATTCCAATACAATAAAAAATACCATCCAGTTATCTGTTTGACTATTTTTATTTATGATTGTTTCCTTTAATTAGTTATTATTCTATTTCTATCCCCAGTTTACCAATATTATTTCAACTATAGCATAATTTCCATATAATTGTAATCCATGATTAACTGTATAATGATTGTGTTTCCTAGAAAAAGCGAATATGATTTCGATGTGTTTTAATACCTGTAACATCGTGTTCAGCCATATCTGCTAAATGTAATCACACGATTGCAATAAAATAATTGTGGTAAATAGCCTCATATAAACACACTAAAATATTATTATAATCTTACTTGGATGAGCGCTGGTAAAGATTATCAATCGAGGGAATAGAAAATTAAATTTCTGACACGTATATTACATTAATTTATTCTATTACGTAATCTAAAAATAGGTTATGACTATGATGGTTAAGAGGAAAAATCATTTCATCAAGTCATGCTTCAATATGGCTATTCGTTTTTGATAAAATTGTTTGTCTTGATAACCTGTCTCTATAACAAATAGACCCAGTGGAGATATTACATAAAACGTAGAAAAAAACGTATTTTTAACGAATAAAAATGGTTAAAAAAAATTGTTTCGTGTAAACTTTTCTTTTGAAGCTAAAGAAGTGAGTACTGTATTGCGTTATGAAGAAAGAGAGAAAATGGTTTACACTGACATACAAATATTCTTCAATGTCAAATAAACGAACAACCTTAGAATATTTTACAAATTAAACCTTATAAGTTCAATTAACTCTATGTGACAGTTCCTGTATCAGACATAAAGTATCTTTTGTGAAACAAACTGCCTTCTTTTGAATCACTTCCTCTTATAGGACTGTAAATATGTCTTGTATTAAGACGTATGTACAATATTAACCTTATTTTCTTTTTAACCGATGCTCATTACAAGATTTGAATCAGAAAGTTACGTACTAGTGTCACGGAAGGCAGAAAGGAAAATTAAAATTCCTTGTAAGGAAAGAAATTCACTTAGTGAAACAGTTTATATTAGCATGGAAATACACATGGTCAAGTTATCTATATAGTATTACATTCAAATGTAGTACTATATAAAAAAGTTCCCCCTGCGCCCCTCTGAAAACTCCCTTCTATGCATTATAATTATGGATTTTATTTGATCAGTAGATAGTAACTGTTTTTAATCATCTGTCAAAGAAGGTGGTCATCGTCAACTTAAGAAGGTGGTAGTAAATGTTTATTGTTATTCATCTGTCAAAATCAGTTATACTTTACAAATCTCATTTCACGTGCAGAAGCTTTTCTTTGTCTATGTTTGTTTTTATTGGGATTTAAATCAACTTCAATAAAATTGCCATAATTTATGACATAATAACTGAAAGGCTGAGGACTTCGACTTTAGTCTCTCTTTATACTCTGGATTTCTCCAAACTGGCCTATTGTTCAATTGTTACTGAAGTATTTGAAGCTATTCAATAATATATGAAATATTTGAGAGAATTTCTGAGGTATTTATAACAAACAGTTCCGATCTCCGACTATAAGGATCTCCGAGCTCTGATCTTTTAACTTAAATCTGCATTGGATCAATAGGTTGAAATACCTTTATTGAAATAGCTTTGTTACCTCTACTGAAGAACACCTTTTATTAGGAATTAACGTTCTTAATGATTTACATATATGTAAAACAAATGAGCTAATTCGATTTTAAATACGCGTATTGTTTCTGAAATAATAGTATATAAATCTGATATTATAGTAACATTTTGGTCCAAACATGCATTCAGTTGACAGCATGAATATTGCCATTTAAAAGGTAGAATGTTCAATATATTTAAAACTTCCCAGTTGATTATATTTGTTTTGGGCTAACAAAATTTTAATTTCCCTCACTGATATCATTGATTGAAATGGCGTAGCTGTTTCTCAGTAAATATGATTTTAAAGTGCTATAGTTTTCTTAGCGTGCATTTTTGAAGAATCCTGTCTTGGGGCATTATGTCTTATTTCACCTAAAGAATATACATTTATGAAATTCGAGTAAGTTAGGATATAGCCTGTATATGTGGAGAGTCTGAGTCTGCTCATACTCTGGGACAATATAATATAGTGTAAGTTGAAAGCCATCTAACAGACATCTCTCTTTTCTACAAGCTCATCTCTTCCTGCCTCGTTTCTGAACTTATACAGCTTTTTATTCAGTTCGCAAAAAGAAAATAAGTTACTCTATCAAGGGCATGGCCGTGTTTAACGTTTCAAGTATACAACTGAACTTTGTATAAGTGTTGCCACATACATTATAGGTACACTCAAAGGTAAACACATTGAAGTTATTCACTTTTATCAGAAAATATCTTGCTAAATTTCAAAATCCTCTTCCCACATTATAATCGGTAGATCCAACTGTTTGTAGCAATAATATTTTAAATTGGATTTTTCAGTAATCCCCATCTTGTATTTGACTGATCTCACCTTTGTTTATACAAAACTAAAGTACAATCAGTTGTGTATTAACTCAGTGGTAAGAGTAATTTTTGTTATGTTCTGGTAGAGGCAGGATGCATTACAGAACATGGATGGGACATCCGGCAGGATGCATGGGGCATGCATTGTCACGCCGAAAGGCGCTGGACACGGTGGATGGAGAGCAGTCAGAGCTGGGCAATATGTTGTCTACTGTCGATCTGACTGCACTGAGTGTATATTAATATTTGTTTAGATTATCGCTCTTGCTAAGTGTATCACTCGAGATGCTGGAAAAATTAAATTTGTGTCTCTCTCTCTCTGCACGATATCTCGAAAACGAACTGACTTACAGGCTGACTGCACTGAGTGTATATTAATATTTGTTTAGGTTATCGCTCCTGCTAAGTGTATCACTCGAGATGCTGAAAAATTAAATTTGTGTCTCTGTCTCTCTGCACGATATCTCGAAAACGAACTGACTTACAGGCTGACTGCACTGAGTGTATATTAATATTTGTTTAGATTATCGCTCCTGCTAAGTGTATCACTCGAGATGCTGGAAACATTAAATTTGTGTCTTTGTCTCTCTGCACGATAGCTCGAAAACGAACTGATTTACAGGCTGACTGCACTGAGTTTATATTAATATTTGTTTAGGTTATCGCTCCTGCTAAGTGTATCACTCGAGATGCTGAAAAATTAAATTTGTGTCTCTGTCTCTCTGCACTATATCTCGAAAACGAACTGACTTACAGGCTGACTGCACTGAGTGTATATTAATATTTGTTTAGATTATCGCTCCTGCTAAGTGTATCACTCGATATGCTGGAAAAATTAAATTTGTGTCTTTGTCTCTCTGCACGATATCTAGAAAACGAACTGACTTACAGACTGACTACACTGAGTGTATATTAATATTTGTTTAGATTATATCGCTCCTGCTAAGTGTATCACTCGAGATGCTGGAAAAATTAAATTTGTGTCTCTGTCTCTCTGCACGATATCTCGAAAACGAACTGACTTACAGGCTGACTGCACTGAGTGTATATTAATATTTGTTTAGATTATCGCTCCTGCAAAGTGTATCACTCGAGATGCTGGAAAAATTAAATTTGTGTCTCTGTCTCTCTGCACGATAACTCGAAAACGAACTGACTTACAGGCTGACTGCACTGAGTGTATATTAATATTTGTTTAGATTATCGCTCCTGCTAAGTGTATCACTCGAGATGCTGGAAACATTAAATTTGTGTCTTTGTCTCTCTGCACATATCTCGAAAAACGAACTGACTTACAGGCTTGAGATTTTGCGTTTAGACTCATTTCTGATTAAGCAACACTGAATTTATGTGGTACATGTGATTTAGCTAAGCGTTAGCGAGCATTGTTACATTAGTCTTATTTGTAACCATGGTGCAACGAGAAAATCGCAATGAAATACATTTGTAAACAAACTGAGTACAAGCATGTGACTGTGTATTTCGTAACATAGTTACACAAATAGAATAATGAAACCTGCAAAGAACTTGACATCTTGCAAGAAACCTTGGCGAAGTCTATTACGTGACGCGTGGTGTGGCGTACTTCTATTTAGTATTAAATATAAATCTGAATTTGAGAGTTTCTTGCAAGATGTCAAGTTCTTTGCAGGTTTCATTATTCTATTTGTGTAACTATGTTACGAAATACACAGTCACATGCTTGTACTCAGTTTGTTTACAAATATATTTTCATTGCGATTTTCTCGTTGCACCATGGTTACAAATAAGACTAATGTAACAATGCTCGCTAACGCTTAGCTAAATCACATGTACCACATAAATTCAGTGTTGCTTAATCAGAAATGAGTCTAAACGCAAAATCTCAAGCCTGTAAGTCAGTTCGTTTTCGAGATATGTGCAGAGAGACAAAGACACAAATTTAATGTTTCCAGCATCTCGAGTGATACACTTAGCAGGAGCGATAATCTAAACAAAATATTAATATACACTCAGTGCAGTCAGCCTGTAAGTCAGTTCGTTTTCGAGTTATCGTGCAGAGAGACAGAGACACAAATTTAATTTTTCCAGCATCTCGAGTGATACACTTTGCAGGAGCGATAATCTAAACAAATATTAATATACACTCAGTGCAGTCAGCCTGTAAGTCAGTTCGTTTTCGAGATATCGTGCAGAGAGACAGAGACACAAATTTAATTTTTCCAGCATCTCGAGTGATACACTTAGCAGGAGCGATATAATCTAAACAAATATTAATATACACTCAGTGTAGTCAGTCTGTAAGTCAGTTCGTTTTCTAGATATCGTGCAGAGAGACAAAGACACAAATTTAATTTTTCCAGCATATCGAGTGATACACTTAGCAGGAGCGATAATCTAAACAAATATTAATATACACTCAGTGCAGTCAGCCTGTAAGTCAGTTCGTTTTCGAGATATAGTGCAGAGAGACAGAGACACAAATTTAATTTTTCAGCATCTCGAGTGATACACTTAGCAGGAGCGATAACCTAAACAAATATTAATATAAACTCAGTGCAGTCAGCCTGTAAATCAGTTCGTTTTCGAGCTATCGTGCAGAGAGACAAAGACACAAATTTAATGTTTCCAGCATCTCGAGTGATACACTTAGCAGGAGCGATAATCTAAACAAATATTAATATACACTCAGTGCAGTCAGCCTGTAAGTCAGTTCGTTTTCGAGATATCGTGCAGAGAGACAGAGACACAAATTTAATTTTTCAGCATCTCGAGTGATACACTTAGCAGGAGCGATAACCTAAACAAATATTAATATACACTCAGTGCAGTCAGCCTGTAAGTCAGTTCGTTTTCGAGATATCGTGCAGAGAGAGAGAGACACAAATTTAATTTTTCCAGCATCTCGAGTGATACACTTAGCAGGAGCGATAATCTAAACAAATATTAATATACACTCAGTGCAGTCAGATCGACAGTAGACAACATATTGCCCAGCTCTGACTGCTCTCCATCCACCGTGTCCAGCGCCTTTCGGCGTGACAATGCATGCCCCATGCATCCTGCCGGATGTCCCATCCATGTTCTGTAATGCATCCTGCCTCTACCAGAACATAACAAAATTACTCTTACCACTGAGTTAATACACAACTGATTGTACTTTAGTTTTGTATAAACAAAGGTGAGATCAGTCAAATACAAGATGGGGATTACTGAAAAATCCAATTTAAAATATTATTGCTACAAACAGTTGGATCTACCGATTATAATGTGGGAAGAGGATTTTGAAATTTAGCAAGATATTTTCTGATAAAAGTGAATAACTTCAATGTGTTTACCTTTGAGTGTACCTATAATGTATGTGGCAACACTTATACAAAGTTCAGTTGTATACTTGAAACGTTAAACACGGCCATGCCCTTGATAGAGTAACTTATTTTCTTTTTGCGAACTGAATAAAAAGCTGTATAAGTTCAGAAACGAGGCAGGAAGAGATGAGCTTGTAGAAAAGAGAGATGTCTGTTAGATGGCTTTCAACTTACACTATATTATATTGTCCCAGAGTATGAGCAGACTCAGACTCTCCACATATACAGGCTATATCCTAACTTACTCGAATTTCATAAATGTATATTCTTTAGGTGAAATAAGACATAATGCCCCAAGACAGGATTCTTCAAAAATGCACGCTAAGAAAACTATAGCACTTTAAAATCATATTTACTGAGAAACAGCTACGCCATTTCAATCAATGATATCAGTGAGGGAAATTAAAATTTTGTTAGCCCAAAAACAAATATAATCAACTGGGAAGTTTTAAATATATTGAACATTCTACCTTTTAAATGGCAATATTCATGCTGTCAACTGAATGCATGTTTGGACCAAAATGTTACTATAATATCAGATTTATATACTATTATTTCAGAAACAATACGCGTATTTAAAATCGAATTAGCTCATTTGTTTTACATATATGTAAATCATTAAGAACGTTAATTCCTAATAAAAGGTGTTCTTCAGTAGAGGTAACAAAGCTATTTCAATAAAGGTATTTCAACCTATTGATCCAATGCAGATTTAAGTTAAAAGATCAGAGCTCGGAGATCCTTATAGTCGGAGATCGGAACTGTTTGTTATAAATACCTCAGAAATTCTCTCAAATATTTCATATATTATTGAATAGCTTTCAAATACTTCAGTAACAATTGAACAATAGGCCAGTTTGGAGAAATCCAGAGTATAAAGAGAGACTAAAGTCGAAGTCCTCAGCCTTTCAGTTATTATGTCATAAATTATGGCATTTTATTGAAGTTGATTTAAATCCCAATAAAAACAAACATAGACAAAGAAAAGCTTCTGCACGTGAAATGAGATTTGTAAAGTATAACTGATTTTGACAGATGAATAACAATAAACATTTACTACCACCTTCTTAAGTTGACGATGACCACCTTCTTTGACAGATGATTAAAAACAGTTACTATCTACTGATCAAATAAAATCCATAATTATAATGCATAGAAGGGAGTTTTCAGAGGGGCGCAGGGGGGAACTTTTTTATATAGTACTACATTTGAATGTAATACTATATAGATAACTTGACCATGTGTATTTCCATGCTAATATAAACTGTTTCACTAAGTGAATTTCTTTCCTTACAAGGAATTTTAATTTTCCTTTCTGCCTTCCGTGACACTAGTACGTAACTTTCTGATTCAAATCTTGTAATGAGCATCGGTTAAAAAGAAAATAAGGTTAATATTGTACATACGTCTTAATACAAGACATATTTACAGTCCTATAAGAGGAAGTGATTCAAAAGAAGGCAGTTTGTTTCACAAAAGATACTTTATGTCTGATACAGGAACTGTCACATAGAGTTAATTGAACTTATAAGGTTTAATTTGTAAAATATTCTAAGGTTGTTCGTTTATTTGACATTGAAGAATATTTGTATGTCAGTGTAAACCATTTTCTCTCTTTCTTCATAACGCAATACAGTACTCACTTCTTTAGCTTCAAAAGAAAAGTTTACACGAAACAATTTTTTTAACCATTTTTATTCGTTAAAAATACGTTTTTTCTACGTTTTATGTAATATCTCCACTGGGTCTATTTGTTATAGAGACAGGTTATCAAGACAAACAATTTTATCAAAAACGAATAGCCATATTGAAGCATGACTTGATGAAATGATTTTTCCTCTTAACCATCATAGTCATAACCTATTTTTAGATTACGTAATAGAATAAATTAATGTAATATACGTGTCAGAAATTTAATTTTCTATTCCCTCGATTGATAATCTTTACCAGCGCTCATCCAAGTAAGATTATAATAATATTTTAGTGTGTTTATATGAGGCTATTTACCACAATTATTTTATTGCAATCGGATTTGTGATTACATTTAGCAGATATGGCTGAACACGATGTTACAGGTATTAAAACACATCGAAATCATATTCGCTTTTTCTAGGAAACACAATCATTATACAGTTAATCATGGATTACAATTATATGGAAATTATGCTATAGTTGAAATAATATTGGTAAACTGGGGATAGAAATAGAATAATAACTAATTAAAGGAAACAATCATAAATAAAAATAGTCAAACAGATAACTGGATGGTATTTTTTATTGTATTGGAATCCAATTTCAGTCAACTTTTTCTCTTTAAAGATAAAATCGTAACTACCTATAACTTTTACGATTTTAACTATATATATTATGTTTCTAGTTTCCTTCGATAATTTGAATGGCTGCCTTTAACATTTAATGTTTACTCCGAGCATTGTATCCTGTTCGAGTCTAATTAAGATGATTGTTTATACGAGCATGAGATCATGTTATACCAATCTCCACTAAGAGAATTCTATTGTACAAGTCCAGTCCCATTACTCGTTTTATCTAAGTCTGATATTTGTAAAGCTTATATTTTGAACATATAAAAGTATTTAAGTGTTTAAATGACCAAAGGATTTATTTTTCTAATACCAAACATTGCTCTACTATTTAACATCGTACAAGCAATAATCGCATTAAAGGACACACTTAGCCGATTTCGTTGTTAAACGTACACTGCTCATTGACCTCCATTTGTTTCCCGAATGGACAATACAAAATATACGGTACGCAATTTTCTGACAGAGAGTTTAAGTTTTGGGTATTTATTTCGTTATTTCATATAAAATCTTAAATATCCCAATGTTTACGACACACTGATTTAAACAGAAGTCTACCGTTTATTTAACTCTATATGACCTTCGGGGCACTAAGGTAACATGGGTAATATTAGTAAAATTAATTTCTTACTATAAGCTGTATTTTTATCTATCCATAAGTTGTTTTAAAATTTTATTTATTTAACTATTGATTGCTTAAATATTAAGTCACATTGAAACTATACAACCTTAACAACCAAAATATGTGAAAAAAAATTAAATAAATTGCACAATTCGTTGCAAATCTATGATTTAGAATATGATCTATTCTGTAGAAACTGTCATACAAATTTACCTTAATTTTTATTTTAAAAGTTTTTGCTACCAAAGATATTTTATTAATATACTTAGGGAAAATATACTAAACACGGAATGTAAATACACTCTCCATGAATCAAATCATTCCACTTGAATTAAATTCATTTCATTACTGTCGAATCACTTGTTTTACAGATGATAGACACAATTCCAGTGGTCAAAACAATCAGCCGAGCTGATTAAAACACGTCACATATTAATGACCCAGTCTTTGTCAGATACAATATCGAGCTCAATAATTATTGAGAGCTGACAAACAGTCCAACAAAGTACATCATCATAACTAGCATCAATAAATTATTAACTCACGCGGGACAGTGACAGGATAATAGCCCAATTATAATGGAACTGATTGATGGACGTATTCGTTGAAAGATACTGATAATAGCCATGTTTCAACTCTGAGTTGTGTGTTTAATATAAAATATTCATCAATTGAATACCTTTCCAAATCACACATTACTCCTAGTCTTTTCTTACAGCTGTAATTTTCATTTCGACTTTGGAAGTTCATTCTACCATAATAAATCTAATTGAATATAAACACAATAACTTGGTAATGCATGCAATCAAATGTAAAATACATGAAACTAAATTTCAAGCAATACATAAATATAAACATAATATTTATCTGGGTTTTCATCTTTCATACCCTCACATTTTAACTTCCACCTAAACTAGAGGAAATTGTGATCGATTGCTTTTTTTTTTTCTTGAAATCCTTTTATCGTCTTATTGTAAAACTACGTTTCGTGCTTTTACAATCCACATTATAAAACACTTAAGGCTAATGTATGTCGTAAAATGTATGCGTAAGAGTCTAGTTACAAACAGTCCTCATTCTATTAAGTAATTCAAAGTTACTGACTAGTTTAATGTAAAAATAATATGGATAATGTGGAGTTACAATACATGAGAAAATGAGTAAAAAACTCTATTTACAGAAAATTTAAAAGTTCTCCTATACACGTTACTTATTAATGACAAACAATTATTGAATAAGTCCAACCCTACTTTACACATATACTATAGATTAACTATAGATATAGGTCTCTGATATAGATAAAGATAACTTATTAGAATAGGTGAGATGTTAAATTTATTGGTCATATTTAATTTAACTGTGAAAATTTTGTTACATTAGATAAATTAATAAGTATAAATTTTCGTTCCTTGGTTTAGAATAATAAGAAGCCCACTTTTTCTTATGAGAACAATCTAACTCTCAGCTTCACAGGGCAATCTAACTCTCAGCTCCAGAAGAGTGTGGTGTTTATTATACAATACAACGTGCAATTGCCTTCAATTCACGATTCAATCATCAACTTAATCCTCACTCTAAATTTCCAAATATCTATGCTTTTAGATAAAGACAAGTATAATAATAAGGTATGTCGTTAGAAGCAAAACATTAGCTCCAAATCATTGTTCCGGGCACATAGTTTAATTACGGTTTTATGTGTAATTTCAGATGTTAATAACACCCCCAAGTACATAGATTGGTAATTATAATAACTAATAATACGTGCTAAATAACAGCTATTGCAGAAGTATATTCTGTTATCACACTCCTCATTGAAATTCTAGGTTCATTCCTGACCTCAGGTTTAAAATAGTTATTTTCTAGGCGTAATGAGATCCAATAAGAAAACCCGGTTTTGTGCAATTGAAAGTTCATAACTGAAATTAAACCGATATTACGATCTTATCTGATTTTATGTATGTACAGGAAAGTTGTGTGAGAATAAATATCAATCCAAGTTTGATCCTTGATACTTCTCGAGATACAAGCTTTCTTCCAGAGGAAAATTAATATACCTATTTACTTTAAAACATCTATAACAAAGAAAGGTATTAAAGAAAGTCTTCTAAATATGCATGTTATAATAGCACAAAATATAATTGTTTTGCGATTGTTATCACTTAAAGAGCAACGGGCAAAGCACAACTTAAGTGTGTATTAAGTATGTATAATTACATCGTTAAGATATACATTTGCAATCTATAGTTACAATGTAAAACAAAACTGTTTAATTTCACAAAAGGCGTTTTATGTCTGCGACAAGAATTGTCAGGCAAACGTTATTGCACTTTTCTCAGATTAAACTTGTAAGATATTCGAGAGTGGTTTTCGTTATTTAACACTTGGATGTCGTTTTCTACCAGTTTCATTTATTGCCGCGCTTATATTTGTAAAATTATTCTCACTTTTTCACTGCAGTAGGAAGAAATACTTAAAATAGCCAATTGCTCTCTATAAAGCTATTTTATTTTGGTGTTCTCCATTTGGTGCCATTTATGTCCTTCTGTCTGTATGTTCTCATGATATCTCGAAAGCGAATTGACTTATAGGCTTGAAATGTTGCATGAAGCTTCATATCATTATAGGCAACGCCGAGTTTGATGATGGCGCATATCACTCTCCGGTATATGGATCAGCATTAGTGAACATTCTACATTAGCCTTACAGTAAACGTGACGACAACGAAAAAAATAGTAGAATAAACAAACTTGCGAACAAACTGAGTACAATCATATGTGATTTAAACATTTAACACATTAACCCTTTTAGCGTAACTCCCTGACGCCATCATCTTTTGGTAACTTGATATGTAGTCTTTTATTATTTAAACACTGCTATTGGTTGAGCATTACTGAAGCCTGCATACCAATGTCACTTTTGTCTGCCGATGGTAGAGGTGGTGTAAGAAGTCCTTTGTCTGTATGATTGCCTGTCTGTATATGTCCACAGAGGACCTTGATAATTAAATGAGCTGTCGTATAGGCTTGAAATTTTGCATGCAACCTCAGCGGAACTGTTGCATGACACGTGGTTCCACAAGTGGTGGCATATGGCATATACCATGTAGAGTGTATCATAAACATTTAATAATTATATTACAACTGTTACGATTTTTTATCAATACTGGATCTATCTAGGTGATCAAAATTATTATTGTTTGATCATACATATTTAGTATACATATATATTACATATACAGTATGTTTAAACATACATTATTGTTTCATCATGAGGATTAAGACAATTTATTCTGAAAGAACTGACAATATAAAACATTATCACAACGTATAGTATATGGAAGACGAGGACTATTTTACATATCATGAGTCTTTTGTAAAAGTTGGAAGAATCATTTCTCCTGAAAAATAAAACGATAACAGCCAAGCTATTATTGGTGGAAGACGGAATGAAAGGGTAGTCTATCAAAAGGGTTAAAAGTATTAAACTATAATATTTATCTCGGATTAAGTTTACACGTTTAAAACCGATCGTCGTGCGTCAGATACATAAATAAGAGGTATTTACCGTCACATAACTAGATAAAGAAACTGAGAGCCATTACTTTATGAAGATTCGATGTTTATATGATTATTTGACACAATTTTAACATTTATTTACGTAAAGTTTTAGTACGTTTAGTTTCAAGAAAATTAAGTAGCGTGCTTATAAAAAGCAAATTACCATACTGCTCCAGGCTGCTAGGTCATGTTAAGAAATGGGTAAATTCCTCTGATATACAAAAAAGAAGTTATGCCAGCGTACTAAGAAGATAAGTATGGAAGATATACACCATTAACGCTAAGCTAAATCCCATGGACACGAACCGCCAGGTAACCAATTCTCGTGTATAAATAAATTAGCTGTCATACAAACTTCATTTAAAACTAGACTTAAATGTCAATCCTTGTACTTTTACATATTTACATTTACTTTCCAAAAGCTTACACAACCACTTGTGTTGTAAAAGTTTTCTCAAGATAAGGTTTTCTTCTTTAAAAAGATAAATTTTATCAAAATTAACTTCATGTTTCAACAATAAAATTAAACTAAGATTTTTACTTTTTTATAACACTCAAATAAAATTATATTCATAATTTTATTCAAAATAAAATGTACTTCTCACTATTAAAAACCAGACTGATTAAAACTGAACTAAAAACATCCTAAAAATCCTTCGTAACACTTAGGTCACAACCCGTTACTGTTGGTACAGACTCAAAGTTCTCTGTAATTTAATTACGGTTCACGCTTTGTGTATCAAAACTATTCTGACTGTTGTATACTAATTGGCATTACAAGTAAACTTTTAATAATATTAAGATTGAAGATTATACATTCAACAATACAACATGTACTATGTTGAAAACTGGCGATAATTATTAAGTGAAATCAAATCTTTTTATTTTTTTGTCTCAAAATAATACAATAATCCCTGTAAAAGAAATGTGTACATTAGTTGACGACAAATTTCTCATATGACAATCGTAATTCAACTATCAAGTAGCTACTTTCTCAAAATCCTGCTTATACTTTTAGAGTTATAAGTAAACCTAAAACCACCAATAATTAAACCGAAAAAGAAACTCAAAAAGACGCCGAGAATCGCGTTTTGGAAATTTGTATACCGACCCCTTCCCCTAACTATTACAGAAGCATTTTATTGGCCTCCGTCTATCCAATCACAAGACCAGAAAGACTCGTCGAGGTAAAACTACCCCTAATGTAATTCCGTTATCAAATTAGACTACCAGAAAACCCTGTGTTTTAGTATATAACAAGTTTTACATGGAAATTCCCTGGTATGATTATAGACCTATTCTTATTTCGAAAATCCATTCAGGCTACGCGTATATTGGTCTCTAAAATAACAAAAAAAATCAAATCTTGTTCTCTAAAGTTTTTCCTGTTCAATGTAATGTTCTATTGTTTTGTAAACATTACTTTATGGCAGCACAACCATGTGCTTTATTAATTTAACTAATATTTTCAAATCTTTATATTTATCGTGTGAAAGCATAGAGTAAGCTTAATAGTAACATCACTTATTTTTTCAACTTTTTCTGAAACCGCTGTTGAGCACAGATTAAGAAAATATCCAGGTAAGAAAATTTCACATTTTAGTAAATATCTACTTTAACTTAAATTTGTATAAAATATTAAGTATTACATATAAAATACTTAGTTACTAAATTTTATTATAAATGCAAATACTTCTATAAAACACATCTTAATTGTCTTTTGGCAGAAGTTTGCTTCTCAGATCTGTTTATGCATATGATCCGGATACAAGGAGAAATCAACTATGGAAAATTCTAAGAACGGAGTAAATTTAAATGGACATAAAGGTACACTTTTTTACATATTTTTTGATCGTGGCAACAAACCAAGCTCAACATTGGCGTTGGAAATATAATTCGCTCGAACCAGAAGTGCTCATACAATGCCTACGAGTTTCTGTGCGCAGCCTCTGGTAAACTGCTAGAATTAAAAAAGGCTGCAATTTACTTTAGCTACGTCTCAAACTTTAGCTATCAAATTCTTAAAATAGTATATTTTCATTCCCAGAAAGAAGTTTAGGCAGAAATTATTTTGAAAATTCATAACTGCACAATAACTGATAATACGTTTGAAGTTTCAAGTTATATCTCAAATAGTCCAACAATCTAGGACCGAGGGAATCGGGGTTTCTGGGTAAGGGGATATCAAACTAAGGAGGGGTAGGAAAGAGGAGAAGGGGATAATCAGCGCCAACATAGGATTTCAAAGTAGAAGAAATTTTAAAGGTCCGAGCATTTTTGCAACAGTTTTCTACCTCTATTGTGACGTTTATTCCTCTTTCCCCTCCTCTGTTCATGTTTCTAGATATTTTTTTAACATTTTCTACCAATGCGCATCTATCTTGCGCATCTCTTTATTAATTTATTACTTTTAGTTATTTCGTGTTTGGTCAGACGTTTCTGCGTTTTACATTCCAAAATAAAGACGTGTTTGGTATTTTGTCATATTAATTGGCATATTTTTTCGCGTCTTCTTCAGTGAAATTTTGTTTTCGTGGTCCTAGGAAAATATTAATTATAACAATAGAGTTATCATCAACGAGTTTTGAAGTGATAAAAATGATAATTAAGTGTAGTGGGTGTTCTCTGAAGTTTGACAGCACTGCTATGAACTATTCGGAACTAAACGGGTTTTTCTTGTATGATAGTGGCGGCCATTGTCCTATAGCTGAGGATACACTGCTATTTCATTGTTTTGTTACACATTAGTTTCCCAGGAGCAATAAAGGAGTTTTATGCTCCTATACATTAAGTATTTTGTAAGATTCTATTACTTTCATTTCTTTATGATTTTATTCATTATATTACTTTAATTCTTGTATTGGCTGGTTGGCCTCCAGGTAGGTTTTGCGTTTAAAAATTTGTTAGATAGAAAGAAAATGTAAAGACTTAAGTTAAAGAAAATATACATAGATTACGTTGTTTTAATATAATTTATCTAGCAATTATAATATAGAATTAAGCCTTCACTCCAAGCGAAAACATAGTAAATGCAAGTGAAAGTGTTTGAATACATACAACCACATTTACAAATGGGCACTTAGAACTGAATACTATTAGGGAAATTACTAAGGGGAGATAACGGTGAATTGTTTTAATGTACCGTGGAGCAGTTTACACTCGGTTTCAATATCTTACTCCAATATTTGGTTGTTGGCTCAATGATACAGTTTATACCGATAGTTTCAATAATATTGAAAGCTGTCTCTACGTGACTCGGTGGATTAATCTCTATACTACATTACATTATCTGTTTCAAATGTTAAAATCGATAACTAGGTATTTGTAACCTCATTTTCTATGTTCCAAAACCTGATGTACATTTAAATCATTAAAGCATTATATTATTAGACGTGACAGTAAAATTTAGACGTGTTAATAATAAAACCTAGGTGAGAAAACTAAAGCAGTTAAAAGGCGTGGACAGAAAATCTAATATATCACTTAGAAAGATTTGCTTTGTCCCACCACCATTTTATCTGTCTTCCAATTATAACTTTTTTTCGTGCTTTCTAAATTCATATCCACTTATTACATGGTTGTATTCACTTAAACTGTATATTATATTTGCCAAAGTCTTAAGAAAGCATGTTAAGCTGAATCAGAGGGTCCGAGTACAACTGCAGCCTATCAAGAGCAAGGGACGATTAATAAGGATCTTCATTTAGTAAAGCTTTGTAAAAGTTGTTATGAGCAGGTTTCGTTAGATTTGTTTGAAAGTACCATACGGTCTAAGGCGTCGGAATTGGGTGTGTAAGTTAGAGATTACGCATTACGCAAGTTCGAATCCTGCTTAAAGGAGAGCACTTTATCAGCACTGCCCATAACCGACTGTACAAACTTACTCCCCTTATTCCATTCCCTTACTATCTCCACACGAGTCTATAGTATTGCAGTATTGGCTGACTCAAAAAATATATTTTGTTACCGAGACAATTTATAATAAAGTCCGTGTTATATTATTTATAACATGATATCCTAAACAAAAACATCAAGCAACGTTTGCACTTTAAGCGGATTAACTTTTAAACACGTTAAATGATTCTATTCGTATTTATAGCACAACAGTTTTCTAATCTTTTTTTAATGTTTCTCATATTCCCTGCTGTTCATAAATCATGCAGGCCAAAGTCTTTACTAATATACCCGTATTGATGTTCAGTAATATTAATTTGAAACCTGACCTAAAACGAACTTCTATGTAGTAAATTGTAAGAATTCCCATTTATGAGAAAATGTATCATTTTCATTGTTCTTCAATTGCATGGAAATGAACACGAAATGAAAGATAAATGATGTGTCGACAATAAACAACGTAAGAACGAATAAACCGGATGTTAGTAGACAAGAAAATATTGCCAGGAAGTAGCTCACACCTCAGCCAAGGGGAGGAGGGAGGTAGCGTAAAGTATGGGGGGAAGAGAAATAAAATAATGCTACGCTTAGCCTGCAATTTTTGCATAATGTATATTTTACCGCTATGTCCAATCAGTTAAAATAAAATCATCACTTACACTTGTGCTCAGTGATTTTTATTATGACTTCATTAAAAAAAATACTTTTTGGAATACCTAATTGATTATCTCTCTCTAATACCGTAATAAAACGGTGGTCAGCGACTAAGAACGAAGAAGCTTAAAACGAAACCCCAAGCATCGTTTCGACATCAGAGATACCCAGACTACAAAAAGTAGTGCAATCTAGGTGAAAAGTAATTCTCGTTTTGGAAGATTACAAAAAAATTCTTCTAACAATATTTCCTTGTTGCGCATTACTAATAGATAAAGTAGTAAATTCACATTACAAAAATTAAATGTTTACTGAATCTTAATGCAACAATGGCATTTCGGTGTCTGTGCCGCGCGATCAGCTGCAATCGCTGTCAGATGACATTACTGTTTTAGTTTATGTTTATTTTGTGTTTTACCAATTTCGGAGAGGTTATTATTTTTAAATCACATATGATTGTACTCAGTTTGTTCGCAAGTTTGTTTATTCAACTATTTTTTCGTTGTCGTCACGTTTATTACTACTCTTCGAAGTGTTATTTATGAAAATGATTAATCAATGATCAAATTCAGCAAACAGTGAAAACATTTTGATGGGAGTCACAAACGACGCTCTTTTATTTTAGTGTAAAGGGTCTTGAAATATTTAATTATAATTAAGTTTTTTGTTATTTCAGAAATATTATTCAAACCTTTTGCATGTTATTATGTTTATTCTAAATTGGGTTAGTGTTACAAATCAAAAATATTGTATAATGTTTGTAACAGAATGACAATGTATACCTGATCGTTGACTAATGCAATCTACACAAAGTCTTTTCAGTTGGTAATTATTTATAAGTTTACCATACTTCATCCAAATAAATGTACATACAGTAATACTTTAACCATTAGGTACTTCGTTATTGATACAAAAGTAAGTACAATATGTGTAAGTCCCAAATAAAAATAAATTACAAATACAAATAAATATGAAATAAGTTTTATACTTTTATGTTTATTCAAAATATTTCTTTCAGCAAAATAATCATACATTTTTGAACTAAAGAACAAAACTAATATCAAGCAAATATCATGCCTCCCATGTTTACCCAAAGTCTAATGTGGACTTAATCTTGTATTTTACTAATGAGAATACTTTAGAGCGTGCATACTACAGCAATGTTATCCCGTTCTTTGTTTTCCATAATTGCAAAACGAACTATCTTGTTATTTACTTTTTATAAACCCAAAACGTGTAAAGCGTTGTATGTTTTTCATGTAATAGTGTCTCCTGTACTTGTGAAGCTCTCTCCATTGCAATATTGAGTACAAATAACCAAGACAATACGTTTAAGCGGGATACATTACAACTCTACCGTAGTCTTTCCAAGCATTATCTTTATTGGTGTTCGGGTGTAAGTGCACATTTATATTCGCATGGAAGCACACGTGTATATTTACTAATTTAAACACACTTGTATGTTTACTACATCCGTTTGCCCTTACAGAGCTACTGTACAAACAGTTTATATAATAACACTGGGCAATAGCAATGATAATAATAACAAAATATACCGTGTAACCAATATAATAAGAAATATAATATAAATTTTTACAAAAGGGAGTTAGTATAGAACATGTATTTTAATTTCAGCCAGATTAATTAATAATTTCTATCATAGATAGTCGCAGAAATAGGATCCGATCATCAAAATTAACTTCGAAATCGCCAGAATGCATTGGATTGTATGTGATTAAAGCTCGTGTAGTAATATTTTAATCTCTTTTATATTTTAAAGTTAATATTAAAGTACTAATTTGTTTAACGGTAAAGGCAATACCAAAGTGTCTTTATGGAGCGATGAAGAATAAATCAATTAACTTAAATTTTATTGTAACTTAACACATATGACTAAAACTCGGGATAGACACATATATGAATTTTAAAAAACGCAATTTTACTATATTTTAGCTTAATAAGTAGTGTATGAAACTGTTTATTTACTATTTCATATTAGGTAGGAAATTTTGTGGTAATAGTATTTACATTATATAAGATTTGATTTTTTCTAGTTCAAATTGATACAATGATAGGTGAAAATGTAAATGTATATTACTTAATCAAATTTTATTGGTTAATACAATACCCTAATTGCATATATACACCAAGTTTCAGGTGGAGGTGTTACACACAACGAACTATACTACTGGAACGCGCACTGCCCATAAGCCACATGTTGTGTTTTCCGGTCGCACACAGCTGTGCATTACTGGTGTATCCATGGACTTGCAGGCGCTGAAAGTGGGCAAGAACTCACCGAGTTGAGCGGCGATCGACGGGACGATACGGCATCACGCCTTTTCATGTCGAAACACAAATCATTGTTTTTATTTGCATTGTTGGCAACTCTTCCTGTTTATTCCTTCAAGACGTCTGATCTGAGCAACTCAACTAGTTTGTTTTCCTTTTATTTGTCAATGTTAGTAATGTTTGTTATTTCGTGACATGGTGAAGAGTTGCTCTGCGTACAACTGCACGTCCAAATGGACTAAAGGCAGCCACATTTCTTGTCACGAATAAGTTCTCACTATATCAACCATGTCATTATTTACCTTTAACTTCCAAAATAGTAATTTTCACCAATATTATGTTCTGTAATGCCAAATTATTAACTGGGTTATCCAAATAATTATAAGTTAAAAAGGACTGTTAATGAGTACATTAATAAGCTATCGTTTTTTATTCATTACCAATAATTATATAGTTGAATAAAACATGCTTATCACTCAATTATTTTATCCGCATTGATCCAAGATATCAATGTTGGTCGTTATATCACTTATGAATGCATAAACTTATGTCAATTGCTAAAACAGTATATACTGACCTACTCTACTTTATAATTATGGGAAATTTGTGATTTTCAGCTACCTGTATTTTATTATTTGTTTGTTTGTTTTGGCTTTCCATTGAATGATGACAATTTACTAAAAAAGTGGATTACTGCGACAAAGAGAAAAAATTTTTAAGCCAACAAAACATACTGTTTTATGCAGTAAACATTTTTACAGAACATGATTACCACTTAATTTTGCCCAACACACTACGAAAATTTCTCAAAAATGAAGCAGTTCCAACAGTTTTTTATTTTCCATCTCATATACAACAGCCACTGGAGAAACGAAGGAGGATTTTTGTCAGAAAGAAGGTGTTTTCAAGGGGCATTTAACCTATGACGAATTCACTGGAAGCCACGGGTTATTTTTAATTAAAACTGTAATTAAGCTATTTTTTTAATAATATCTCATCACATCGCAAAACAAAAAACTTTTGACATTACAAAATCACCCAACTTAGGAATAAGGCAAAAGTTGTAAAAATAATTTTATTTTCTAACACGTAGATTAAGTATGTCATGTTTGTAAATTTTATGTAGTTTACTTTGAAATAAAATACTATCAATAAAAATGTTGTTTTTTCACTTGGGAAATATTTTAATCTTCGTTTTACATCTTTTACAGACATCTTCGTTTCCAACTTTATAAGTAAAATACCAAGTCAAAATCTCAGTTATTTTGATATTGTACAAAAATCTGTCCTTTAAACTAAAAATAAAAATGCACGGTAAAAAGCAGTTATCAACATTTGTAATAATAAATAAATGGTGGTATCTAACAATATTATTAAGTCTAGAAGTGATGTTAGATCATTACTATAATGCCTGCCATATGGGCGGAGTGAGTTCTTGCCCATTTCCAGCGCCTGCAGTTTCGGAACGCAGCCCAGGATTTCGGCTCGGTTTCTCCGCCCCAGAGCGCGTTCCATTGTTATAGTTCGTTGGTTACTCATTGATGACGTCACAGACCACCATTACCTCACAGCTGATGTGTGGTGACATTCTGCGGTTATTGAAGACCGCATGTTTGTGTAATTACACATTCTGTTCGTTACTGTGCAACAATACTTGCATCTGTCGAGAATCACCCTTCATTTTTCCAAGATGTTTAATAATTGTGTATGTTCTGAAAACATTGTCCTCGTACAATTTGTTTTTTTGTAATAAATATGTTTTGATCAGGTTTTCATAAAGCCTATTCTATCCAAACTAAATAACAAGTGATACGATAGTAAAAAAAATACTTTAATTTTCTTTCTGAGATTTTGTTTAGCAAGAAAGTAAAATATCTGTGAGAGAAACATCCTGAAGAGAAATATTTGCAACCAGTTTTAAGATGCGGCGTAGTTGGTTTTCCCGCAGTTGTATGAGCACGGGGATAAACAAAGCTAACTTTTGTGACCAACTTGAAAAATGAATCCTATAAAAATGTTATAACCTACTCCTAAATGTAAGAATCTCTTACGCTTATGGAATTAAAGACTACGCTAAGTATGGCGCGTAGTACTTAATCAACTTACTGCGATGTTTACATTAATGAACATGAAATAATAAATTCATTCCTACAATATACAATTTTTGCAAACAAAACTATTATGTAATATAAACTATCCACATTAGTTGCGTGGTTAGTAAAACTAAACAATAGACAAGGAAAGGTCTGATAACAGTCCGGTCTTCTCTGATAAGGACTTGATGTGCATATCACTGCGATAGTATTGAATGTTTCTTAATACATTTAACTACCATTACATTTTAAAGAGAAATCATTTACGGCGATAAGATCATACCTTAATCAACTTTAACTGTTGTTAATCTTAAATTTACTTAATAGTTAATGTTAAATTAAACATAAAAATATAAATCTCCAGTATATTGGAAGACTTTAATCATCTGTTTTATAAATACAATTTATATAATAACAATATATCTTGACATTTTCAACCAATTCAATAGTTTTAAGATTCTATAACATTTAATTTTATGCTTGATCGCTATTTAAATGAGAAGTACATTTAAAAGAAAATAATATTTTATAAAGGGACGAACTTAAGTTTGTAGATAGTAAAAAGAATAAATACAATTAAGAATAGTTTAGACTAATATGTTTATGTATGATACCTATTTGTTCAGTTTGATTAAGTAGCCAAATAGTTATATTCTTGCAAAAAGATTTTAATGTTTTTATTTTATATATTTTGTTGAAATTTGATTATGTAGACCTATGAAGGAAAAAGAACGCCTGAAAGATAGTTTATTAACTTTGAGTTTTTAAATAGGACCTCTTTGCAAACTTCTTGTTTTTGTACTGTTTTTGTTGTTCAACATTATTTCCATTTTTCTTCTTAAAACAATAATCTTAATAAATAATATAAATTGATTCATAGAGTTGCACTGAAGTACCTTCCGTCCATAGGAAGGTAAGTATAATGGTTTTTACTACAGGAATAGTCCTGTAGTAAAACCATATTGGTATACTGGTCTTTGGACTAAACATAATTAATTAAATTAAATTGTCAATCTTGAGTTCATTCATTTTTTCTATAAATTTTGAAAAAATAGAGTAATCGGATGAATTTGTTCTATATTGAAATTGTTTGCTCTTATGAATTAAGGTGCAATTAAACTTTTTAAAGATTATCTCGAAAAATACCTGTAAAAAATTCAAAATAATGATATGTGAAATAATCAGTGAAATATGTACAGTAATCTTCTTTACAAAGCTCGACGTTAATACAGTAATAATATCCTGTGGATGTTTTGTTTTTATTTTACTAATGACATTTTCCAGTTCTGTTTTGTCAGCTAGAGTATATGAAACTTCATGTCGAATAATGGTTTAATATTTGTGAAATATAATTTTACAAGAAAACTGTCCTGCTGGACTTACATTTGAAGCCTATAATTATAACAAATTTCAAATCTGATCCATTAAATAAATGGGGTTATGATCTCGAAAAACTTGAACTTTAATTAGAACGTTTTTATTGGAAGGACATTTGAAATTCAACTTATATAAATCATTGCTACAATGGGTTTATAAATGTTTTAACTAGTACTGACCAACGTAATAAATTCAAATAAATATTTCAACTCGTTTATTCAGGGTCATTGGGTAAATTTTACTATTTTAAGTAGAATTTAAAAAAGTAACAAGTTATATAAAATAGTTAAAAAAAGAAGACCATATGACTATAACTAGAAATATTTTGTTCAGTATGTTATAATTAAAGTCGGATGTAGAAAAAAACTAAACATACTTTTTACTCAATGTTAATAAACAGTTGTGAATGTGATACCAGTCTGCAGTCGAAGGTTGTAAATGGGTTAAGAGGTATTGGAGGTAACAACAAATTTGATAATGTAGTACTGAAAGTAGAGTAATAGAAGACCCACAGTTGATTGCAAATGAAAAGATTCTTTACCTTGTTAAAGACGTTTGAAAATAAACCAAATGTGCCCTCTATTTATGCCCTTCAACGTATTTAAGAAGGTAAAGAATCTCTTACACTTAAACAATAAAGACTTTACGTTTTGTATCGCTATAGGGAGCAAGGTAATGTTTAATGTTCTGTAATCTCTGTTTGTTTAATTTTATATTTAACATTGTTTATAGATGGCATCGTAATTTTTAACTTTCTGTAAATTCTGTTTGTTTTTTATATTTAAATTGTATATTTAAAATTTTATATGTTAAAAAAGTAACAAATAGTAGTTCTCAACATTCGATGAGATTGACATGTGGCACGTAATAGCACAAATACGCGTAACAAGTATTTCAAAACCATTCCAAATTACTATTGATAATAGTGATGACTAAACAAAATAAACTGAATAAACAGTGTATTAATTATAAAACTAATTTTACGTGTTTCAACTGGACGTATCAAACGGTAAAATACACATAAACTTTTCTAATTTATGGCCGAAAAAGTTTTACTTTCCTCATTTAATTCTATCAGGAAAGTATCTGTTACGTTTGATGTAGCCAATATCAGTCCCTTTGGCGTGTACCTTGGAACTGATAAATTTTCATTTTATTTCCTACTAACTAACAACTTTTCTAGACAAGTATATAAATGCCACATTAACGTAAAAATTGGATTGAAACCAAGCAATCTAAATAATTAGTTTATCCAAGTTTGTGATCTTATTGTTAAATACATTGTAAAATAAACAAACTTTCCCTCTTTTTATACCCAAAATATTTTTAATGCTCTTAATCTGAATTTGTAAACTCTGTATGATAAAATCTTGTGTTTTGTTTATATAAGAAATAGAAGAAAATATGTCTGTTCAACGTAAATTAGAAAAGCCTAATGAAACGCCGCTTAAAGCACATACCATAAAATTCACATATTTTGCATTACTTGATATCCTTTCAGTTTTGTATTACCAAGTCGGATTACATGTTTTTGTATAAAGTAAAGTTACGCTAATACTGTTTCAGGTATTGGTATTTGCCTAGAAGTGGCGTATTAGTATTTCAGAGTTGATTTGGTCACTTCTTCAAATATTGGATAAGACAACTGAAAACGGAAAATTTAGCGTCAACTGGTTCGTAATATATACGTTTCCTAATTGTTTGGCTATTCATTGTAAGTAGTAATAAAATGTTGTTTCCAGGACAACCTTTTGACCCTTTGCGGGGGGGTCCTTATCAGTGATAACCTTTGACAATTCCGCATATTTTAAGATAAGCACGTGCCAGATAACCTTGACCCCAATTAAAAAACAATTGACCCCAATTAAATAACAATTAGATAAGTCTTATCTGACCCGCAAGGTCGCTACTATTGTTTACGTTTTGTTATCGGCACGCGCCGGTTCGTATCGCGCATTCTTTGACCTCAAGGTCATGGACCTGATATCACTGTTATTGTTTCTTCTATTTCCACCAGGCGTCCGCCAACCAGTCCATCAGACCGATAAAGTTTTTTTTCTCTTTAAAACTTAGGTGATGAATAATATAATACAACGTTATCAAAAAAAAAACTCTTCTAACTATAGTACGTTTGACTCGAGAGTGTTTCGAGTTATATTTTTCTGCTTACTATGCATTTTGTAAGAATATAAATGGATTGACTCGCTATTGATTTATTATTATGTGTGTTAATCATGTCGGTAACAATGTCGCATGTAATCTTCCTTTATGTTTTGAGTGTTGTGTACAGTCAACAAACTTTCTCTTCACAACACTGGAGCAATGGAAGTACATTTGTTGCTCACGCAATATCAAACAGAACAAGGATAGATTTACATTACTCACCTAAATCTCCCCATCAAGCGTTGTTCACTTTGAAACTATTTCAATGTTAGTAGCCAAGAGACAACTAGTGGATCTGAGAAGAATCTTTGTCATTTCTTAATGAAGAGACTATGAATGATGCTCCCTCAGAACATGGTGATGAAACGTTTTCTTTTAATGAAGACGGCTCCACATTTAATGAAGACAACTATAGTTATGACACGGCTACACTTGAAATTTTAAATGAAACAAATGACTGTTGTCTGCAAGCTGATGATTGCACATATGTTAAACAATCTTTACAAAAAGACATTGAGGAATGCATCGATAGAATAGAACACTTAAATAATGAAATCTCAAGATTGAATACAACAATTCGTGTCCTATAATATGATGCAGAATTAAGAAACAAGGAGTTGTACGAAGTGAAGTCACCCAAAAAAAGAAGTCGAAGATGTTACTATCGGAGTAGAAAAGGAATTTTAAGACGCGGTGTCTAAATTTTTTTTTCAAACCTTTTTTATTTTTCATTTTGTTCTTATTATTAGTGAATTGTAAATGTGAAGCAGTCTATTGACGTCAAAGAACCACTAGATTTCACTAGCGTATATATCAGTTTCATTTTGTTGAAAGCAATTAGTTGTGATCAGCAGCTCATCACTAGAAGAAGATGGAGTTCATAATAGATTTTCAAGGGTTTAAAAATAGTAACAATGAATTTATAATAAAAGAACTGGCTCTTATTTCAACTGATGCACAAATATATGAGCCCCATTTATTTCAGCCACCATGTAATTTTCATTAACTTACACCACAAATACAAAAACAGGTGCTGTGGTTGGAGAGACAATACCATGGACTGTATTGGGGATCAGGTTTTACAGAATATAATTCAATGCAAGATATATTTTCAAATGTTAAAATAAACGGAAATGTGTATGTGAAGGGAAATGAAAAACAAAAGTTTATAACTAGTTTACTGTCAGATTTTTGTGTTAATATTATTAATATAGAAGATCTCGGTTGTCCTAATTTGTCTATATTGAGATCTCAATTTGTACAACCAAGTTCGATGAAAGAATGCAGTTTTAATCACAGTCCACACAATTGTGCTTATATTAATGTACACGTATTGTTGCAATGGTTCAAATCACAAAAGCTTGTAGAGAAACAAATGGAAAATGTCAATTTAGCCTTCAAGGAGTGTTTTCAAAAAGGATACAAAGATATGTCGGCTGGTATGGTCAAGTTTATCCCAAAACATTTTATTGTAAATCATTCTGAGGATGTGGAAAATATATATGATAAACTACCCAGCAATTTGAAATGTGATATAGACATTGTCTTAAGCATGACATGTATAGAACACTACCCGCATAACCTTAAGAAAAGACATTGTATGTACTGTTTAAATAAAGTTATTACATCATTATCTGTTCAAATTTCATAGTTAACAAATGTATTTTTAATAATTGTTCTTTTGAAATAGTCTTTAGTACGTGCGCTGTTCATCAGAGTGCTAACAACAATGGCAGTAGATACCATTGATGGGTGTTGTAACATTTTTAACTGTTCTAAAAAGGACTTAACAAACTCTGGATTTTATCGGACAAAGTATTTTGAAAATGTTATTTGCTGCGGATGCGGATGGCAGTCAGACAGCACCAGACTAACTATTAGACATTTAAACTTCGTTCATAAAATCAACAATCCAGATTGTGACCTGAGTAAATTTACAAAGGAGGATTATAACAACTATTGCAAGTACAAAAGGTCTGTTTGCTGAAACTGAGACGGTTATGAAAGAAACTTTTATGATGTGGCCTAAATCATATCCTGCATAGAGTTAGTATGAACATTCACAGTAAAATCATTCAACAGTTGAGTTAGATCAAAAACCAATGTCATTAGCATCAAAGTTGTTTTTTAACGATTCACGAAGTCCAATCACTGCCTTTTCCCACATGTTTAGGGAATTCATGCCGATTGTGTACAAGTTCTGAATTAAAAGTAATAAACTGACAAACACACCCTCAGAAGTGGTTTTCATAGGTTGGTCTGCAGCCTCCGATCGCATAGATTCGTTGTCGGAATCCATAATGGTCTGTTCATGACTGATTTGCTCCATTTTTCTCTATTAAAAAAAGAAAAAGAAAAAAATGAATAACAAATAAGAGTTACACTAAATATTATTCTAAGTAAAGTTGTTTTAAATCTTTAAACTTTAGAAAGCGTAAGATTGTAAACAGTTGTTTTTACATCTTTAACGTTTTTGGAAAGTGGAATATAGAAACTTGTATTAAAAATGTGTTGTGTTCTCTGCTCAACAGCACTAAGTATTTACAGACTTGTAATTCTTTAAAGTATAATAGAAAACTTGTGTTAACACCGCAAGGTTTCCATTTTCTATCACTCTGACTATAAAGTGAATTTTATTAATATTTAAAATAAAATAACTGTTAAACAGAGAACTTACGTTTAATACCGCAAGGTTTCCGTTCTCTGCTCAACAGCACTAAGTATTTACAGACTTGTAATTCTTTAAAGTGTAATAGAAAACTTGCGTTAACACCGCAAGGTTTCCATTTTCTATCACGCTGTTCTATGATTATAGTGAAAGATTACTACTTACTTTTTTAAGTGAGAAGCAGACGTTTGGAAGTCGAAACTTGAACTTGATTAACTCTCTGAAGAGGAGAACGTTATATACCCATCCAGAACTAACGTTTGCAGTGAAAGGTCACCACGTGTTTGCAAATAGTTAAAAATTTATCAATCTGAACTATGCGCTTTGTTATTCTCAGCGTAAATCTAAGGACAAAATAAAATGTGATATTATCAGGAGAGCAGAAGTTGCAAGCAGGTTTCGGTGCATAATCACTGTTAGCGGTGGATCAAACAGTACCGCTTCCTTTAAAATTTAAAAATTAAATTGGTTGTTAGATAAAAACATTTATCAGAGGTCAGGTCAATTGATATCAAAGCTTAGTATAATGAATTGTTACCAATCATCTTCTGAACTGTTGAATCTTTCTACGCTTCTATCTTTATTGGGACGTTAACACAAATAAAATTAATACCTTAGTAAAAAGTTATATTTATATGAAAACATATATATAAAATTGTTTTACTAGTAAATCTTCCACAATCTTTTTTCTTTCTCTCCATTTGAAGTTTATGAATGAATTGTACCAATCATCTTCTGAACTGTTGATTATTTCTGCTCTTCTAACTTTATTAATACATTAACACAAAATAAAAAATTATTAACTTAGTAAAAGTTACATTTACATTTTCGCAAAAAATTATTAAATTATTTTTTACTAGTAAAATCTTCTACAATCTTTTTCTTACTCTCCATTATAAAGTTTATGAAAAGTTGTAACCGGTCTCAAATCTTTATCCTTTCTGTTCCCTTGAATAAAAAAATATAATTTGTTACACTCTTCAAGTAAACGTCTTATTCAACGATCCTTAGAGCTACTTGAAACTTGAGAGTCTTGTACGCAGTTGTTTGTGTCCGTTGGACATGAAACCCTATGCTTTGTAATATTTTGAATCACCCCACGTCCAAGTCGAAGATGAAACGAAAGAGCTCTGAATTCGTTCACCTTCACGTCTCTCATAGAATATTTGATATACCTATTTCTCAAAACTCTTAAATTGTGGCCTGAAAGTAAACAATAATATCAACTTCGATGACCTTGAGGTCAAGGAATGCGCGATACGAACCGGCGCGTGCCGATAACAAAACGTAAACAATAGTAGCGACCTTGCGGGTCAGATAAGACTTATCTAATTGTTATTTAATTGGGGTCAATTGCTTTTTTAATTGGGGTCAAGGTTATCTGGCACGTGCTTATCTTAAAATATGCGGAAATGTCAAAGGTTATCACTGATAAGGACCCCCCGCAAAGGGTCAAATGGTTGTCCTAGAAAACAACATTTTATTACTACTATTGTAACATGGGCCACGTCTGTCCGGAAAGTATATTAATGTAGTGACTTATCTTGGTAGTTATGGTTGTATGTTTTAGGTTATATATTTTTTGGGCTTCGTAATTACTTTTACCAATCCGCTAGCTTTTTATGATTTTGAACTCATAATTTTAAAGAGCTATCGATATTTCAAGACTTGTACTTTATATACTGTCATATCTACAGTTATATTCTCTTTTTATGTTATCCAAATTATGACGTACTGTTAGACATGTTCGTATACTGTGAGATTCTTGCTTCACCTTCCCATTTAAGATTTTGCACCTAAAGAACAGAAGAAGGCACTGATACCGTTTCTCAATTTATCGTAATTTTCTTATCGTAACACATAATGTTAAATTGTCAGCAATCCTGCTATTATTTCAAGTCCCTATAATCAATCACGAACTAAAATAAACAATATCGTTTGCGTTTTTTAAAACGTGTTTCAAATTTATATTTATGGTGTGAGAGAAATGTAAAGTTTACGTTGCTGTTGTGAATGAGCGGAAATGAACATAAACAGTAAGATAAATGGTAATAAAGAACGCAAGTACGAATAAACTAAGAGTTTGGTGACGACAACGATAAAAACATTGACAGTAAGCAGCCCAAATCCTGAGTTCGGAGAGGTACGCATGAGATAAGGAAGGTGCTCTATACCACAACACTGGACTAAATTGCTGAATAATGTACCATTTACTAGAAATAGTTTTGCCGCTCAAATAATGACTTACATAAAGTTTGTTGTGTTAGTTAAATTTAAAACAATTGAATTTTGGCAACGAAATAAAAGAATAAGCACAAACTAACTAAACTGCTTTGAAAAAAAGGATTTTGTTAGTCCTTACATATCAGTTCCCTTAAGCCATGGACGAAAGATAAAGCTGATGTACTCAAAAACATAGAATATTGTCCCTCTTTTTTACAGTATAGTTATCTGTTTACACAGGTACAGAAGATAAAAGTATACTGCTGTTATCTATTTAAATGTGCCTGCGTAGACAGATTTCACATGCACATTTTATAAATTTAATTACTAAACTACATATACAGCCTGCTTATCTATGTACTGGTAATATTATCTATGCACTCACCGACAAACCACATAAAACTTTTAAAAATGTCTATGTGGTTGGTCGCTGTTATTGATTTTTTGTACCACTGAATTGATGGAAAAATGTCCGGATGCTCTATTTTTCTTTACAATAATTCCCTTCTCGAGAATAAATTTTAAAGTAAATTCCGTTATTCTTCTAATGATATGTAGGGAAGTAACACTTTTCCAGTTTTACTATCTATTTACTATACCATTATATACGTAAGAAGTTTAGTTTTTAATGAATATTTATAACTAACACCAACTTCGAAAATAACCGAAAATAACAGAGTATTCTGAGTTCCACTATCAGAATTTTAATTTTCCTAGAGATAAAAACTGTTAGCGTTCATGTTCTCAGTCCCAGCGTTCATGTTGCCCTCTGTTCAGAACCTTGTCAACCAGAACATTCCATCACTCACGGAGGAAATATCACATTCCTTTTAAACTTAATCCTACTTTCGTCCCGTGGCATCAGTTATAAAGTTTTTGCTGGTAACGTGATTACAATATCATTGATTTATGTTTAGAAATAACTTAACTTCAAAGCAATATATTGTATACTTTAAGATATAAAAATGGTAAAATTGGTAAAACAAAGTTTAGTAGAAGGTATACCTTAATTCTTTCGTTGAAAATTTTGAACTACACTTATTATTTGGAAATAGGATCATGCAACATATACGTAAATTAGCCTGTTTTTATAGATTTTGAATCCGGTTGCAGATAAAATATAAAGAATATAGTAACATAATTTCTCATAAACCGTTCAAGTTTACATGACCTCAAAAGTTTATACGTGTAGAATATTTGCTACGTCTTGTTTTCATGGTAATAGTTTTAACTATAGTTACCGTAGTTCTCACACTATCTTGTCTGGTTAGCTTATAGTGCAGTCATTGAAAGCATTGTTGGTCCGATTTTTTTTACTGTGAACCGAATTGCATAAAATTTTGGAATTAGGTTCATCTTAACCCTTAAATTCAAAAAGTGAAAATGATTTGAACTCCGCAACCACCCTGGGGGTTGGTTGCCACCCCTTCTCGGGAGTGGAATTTATTTTTTTCAAAATAACCTCGGATATCGAATAGAAGGCCTAATTTTAAGCACAAAATCATCTATATACGTTTTTCTAAAAATCCAATACTTTTCAAGTTATTGGCAATTTTAAATTCGCAATTGTTTCACGTTTTTCATCGGTTTTTTGCAAATATATCCAAAAAATATACGTTTTATCGAAAAATTTTATAAAGAACACCAATTGTAAGCAGGTAATACAATGAAACAATTTGGTTTTTTATAAAGTATTCTAAGTGCAATATTAAGCTAGATAATTAAAAATCAAAGCCGTTTTTTATTTTGTCTGAAATTTAATCAATGTGGTCAATGCCATCTAGCGGCGAGCAGATGCATTTTAGGGCATTCTAATAAAAATAGTTTTATAGTACTTGAAATAAGCTTTAAAATTAGCACTATTAAAAGTCTTTTGCACGTAAAATAAGTGAGCTGTATTGCAAATAAGAGGACCATCTAATGTTTTTTTCTTTAAAATCAATGGGTTTCATAAGTGCCATTTCCAACCAAAATTAAAATTAATCGTATTTCGCTAGAATCAAACTTTCTTATGAAGAGTTTAAATAGATTGTATCAGTTTGGCTGCTTCAGGTCACATATTTTTCAAAAAAGTCACGATTAAAAAAAATTTCAAATTTTAAAAAAACCAACTTTTTTCATAATATCTAAAAAATGACGACATATACGAATAAAAGTGTAGGTATGAAAAATGTAGGTATATTTTCTGACAAACAATTTGGATTTTTTTATTTTTCTGTAAAACAAAAATTAACGAAATATGATTGTTTAAAGAGCGCGTGGGCAGCGCAATCACAGCCTCTCTTAAGCCCTTTAAACCCTTCACCGTTTGAGAAAAAGGTTTTTTACTACATATTGCAATAAAGAATGTTGTAGCTCTCTTAATTACCTTTACAATGGTTTTTTATAAATTGTGATGGCAATGAAAATTGAAGGAGTTATGGTCAAAAAAACTTATCATATTTTTTTCTACTTAGTAGTAACTGAAAATTTCGTACCGTGAATATTTGGAGCAATGTGAAAGTACGCAGTATAATAGAGACCCAACACTATTGTAATGTGTATATATATACATAATATGGCTCATATATTTTGGAAACGTAGGCATGAATACATACCAACTTTCTTATATGTATATATAACACATTTGAGTGAATTTTTGTATAATTTGTAAATATTTTATCCAATAAATGGCAATTTTTTTACTCTAAATTAAATTATTTTTAAATAATATGTAAATCATATATATTTACTGTTTTGATTTAGGGGTAGTTTTAAGGGTTAGAAAAGCTTAAGAATATGATAATCATTTTCGAGAGTGTGGAATAATATTTAAATCCTTTTCATTTTATAAAAAAAAATTTAACAATTTTTTTTATCAAGGGGTAGTTTTAAAGGGTTGAAAGGGGGTTAAAAATTTGATAATTATTGTAAAAATTTATAAAATAATACTAACTCTATACTTACATCTTTTTATATCATACCAAAGTATTTTTTGTGATTTTTTTCAATTTAGGGGTTGTTTGCAAGGGTTGTAAGGTGTTCAAGGGGTTGAAAATGATTTTATTATGAGGTAATTGTGTTAGAAAACACTTTAAAATTTCACCACTTACTATTAAACATGTTTTCTAGCGATAAAATGGCTCAATGTAGATTTTCCCATTAAGGGGTTGTTTTACACCCCTTAAAAAATAATAGGCGGAGTTTCAGATCATTTTCACTTTTGAAGTTTAAGGGTAAGATGAGCCTAATTCCAAAATTTCATGCAAATCGGTTCACAGTAAAAAAATTCGGAGGTAGGACCGTATTTTTTCGCTTCAATGACTGCACTACTAATTGAAAGTACAGTCGCGACCGCGCTCTCACACTATCTTGTCAAGGTATATAGTTGAAAGTTCAGTCGCATGAGCGCTCTCACACTATATCGTCAAGGTATATAGTTGAAAAGTTCAGTCGCATGAGCGCTCTCTCACACTACATCGTCCTAGGTATATAGTTGAAAGTTCAGTCGCATGAGCGCTCTCACACTAAATCGTCAAGTATATACTTAAAGTTCAGTCGCATGAGCGCTCTCTCACACTACATCGTCTAGGTATATACTTGAAAGTTCAGTCGCATGAGCGCTCTCACACACTATATCATCAAGGAATATAGTTAAAAGTTCAGTCGCATGAGCGCTCTCACACTACATCGTCAAGGTTATATAGTTGAAAGTTCAGTCGCATGAGCGCTCTCCTCACAGTATAATCGTCTAGGTATACTAGTATAAAAGTTCAGTCGCATGAGCGCTCTCACACTATATCGTCTAGGTATATAGTTGAAAGTTCAGTCGCATGATGCGCTCTCACAGTATATCGTCTAGGTATATAGTTGAAAGTTCAGTCGCAATGAGCGCTCTCACACTATATATCGTCTAAGTATATAGTTGAAAGTTCAGTCGCATGAGCGCTCTCACACTATATCGTCTAGGTATATAGTTTGAAAGTTCAGTCCGCATGAGCGCTCACACACTATATCGTCAAGGTATATAGTTGAAAGTTCAGTCGCATGAGCGCTCTCACACTAATATCGTGCTAAGTATATATGTTGTAAAGTTCAGTCGCCAATGAGGCCGCTCCTCACACTATATCGTGCTAGTTTATAGTTTGAAAGTTCTGTCGCAGTGCGCTCGCACACGATATCGTCTAGGTATTTAGTTGAAAGTTCTGTCGCATGTAGCGCTCACAATACACTATATCGTCAAGGTATATATAGTTGAAAGTTCAGTCGCATGAGCGGCTCTCACACTATATCGTCTAGGTATATACTTGAAAGTTACAGTGTCGCATGAGCGCTCTCACACTATATCATCAAGGAATATAGTTGAAAGTTCAGTCGCATGAGCGCTCTCACACTACATCGTCAAGGTATTATAGTTGAAAGTTCAGTCGCATGAGCGCTCTCACAGTATATCGTCAAGGTATATACTTAAAAGTTCAGTCGCATGAGCGCTCTCTCACACTACATCGTCTAGGTATATACTTGAAAGTTCAGTCGCATGAGCGCTCTCACACTATATCATCAAGGAATATAGTTGAAAGTTCAGTCGCATGAGCGCTCTCACACTACATCGTCAAGGTATATACTTAAAAGTTCAGTCGCATGAGCGCTCTCTCACACTACATCGTCTAGGTATATACTTGAAAGTTAAGTCGCATGAGCGCTCTCACACTATATCGTCAAGGAATATAGTTTGAAAGTTCAGTCGCATGAGCGCTCTCACACTACATCGTCAAGGTATATAGTTGAAAGTTCAGTCGAATGAGCGCTCTCACAGTATATCGTCTAGGTATATAGTTGAAAGTTCAGTCGCATGAGCGCTCTCACACTATATCGTCTAGGTATATAGTTGAAAGTTCAGTCGCATGAGCGCTCTCACACTATATCGTCTAGGTATATAGTTGAAAGTTCAGTCGCATGAGCGCTCTCACACTATATCGTCTAGGTATATAGTTGAAAGTTCAGTCGCATGAGCGCTCTCACACTATATCGTCTAGGTATATAGTTGAAAGTTCAGTCGCATGAGCGCTCTCACACTATATCGTCTAGGTATATAGTTGAAAGTTCAGTCGCATGAGCGCTCACACACTATATCGTCAAGGTATATAGTTGAAAGTTCAGTCGCATGAGCGCTCTCACACTATATCGTCTAGGTATATAGTTGAAAGTTCAGTCGCATGAGCGCTCTCACAGTATATCGTCTAGGTATATGGTTGAAAGTTCAGTTGCATGAGCGCTCTCACACTATATCGTCTAGGTATATAGTTGAAAGTTCAGTCGCATGAGCGCTCTCACACTATATCGTCTAGGTATATAGTTGAAAGTTCAGTCGCATGAGTGCTCTCAAACTATATCGTCTAGGTATATAGTTGAAAGTTCAGTCGCATGAAGCGCTCACAACACTATATCGTCAAGGTATATATAGTTGAGAGTTCAGTCGCATGGAGCACTCTCACAGTATATCGTCAAGGTATATACTTGAAAGTTCAGTCGCATGAGCGCTCTCTCACACTACATCGTCTCGGTATATACTTGAAAGTTCAGTCGCATGAGCGCTCTCACACTATATCGTCAAGGAATATAGTTAAAAGTTCAGTCGCATGAAGCGCTCTCACACTACATCGTCAAGGTATATAGTTGAAAGTTCAGTCGCATGAGCGCTCTCACAGTATATCTCGTCTAGGTATATAGTTGAAAGTTCAGTCGCATGAGCGCTCTCACACTATATCGTCTAGGTATATAGTTGAAAGTTCAGTCGCATGAGCGCTCTCACACTATATCGTCTAGGTATATACTTGAAAGTTCAGTCGCATGAGCGCTCTCACACTATATCGTCAAGGTATATAGTTGAAAGTTCAGTCGCATGAGCGCTCTCACACTATATCGTCTAGGTATATAGTTGAAAAGTTCAGTCGCATGAGCGCTCCTCACACTATATCGTCTAGGTATATAGTTGAAAGTTCAGTCGCATGAGCGCTCTCACACTATATCGTCTTAGGTATATAGTTGAAAGTTCAGTCGCATGAGCGCTCTCACACTATATCGTCTAGGTATATAGTTTGAAAGTTCAGTCGCATGAGCGCTCTCACACTATATCGTCTAGGTATATAGTTGAAAGTTCAGTCGCATGAGCGCTCTCACACTATATCGTCTAGGTATATAGTTAAAAGTTCAGTCGCATGAGCGCTCTCACACTATATCGTCTAGGTATATAGTTTGAAAGTTCAGTCGCATGAGCGCTCACACACTATATCGTCAAGGTATATAGTTGAAAGTTTCAGTCGCATGAGCGCTCTCACAGTATATCGTCAAGGTATATAGTTGAAAGTTCAGTCGCAATGAGCGCTCTCACACTATATCGTCTAGGTATATAGTTGAAAGTTCAGTCGCATGAAACGCTCTCACATCGTCTAGGTTATATAGTTCGAAAGATTCATCGTCGTTGGAGCGCACACTATATCTCAAGGTATATAGTTGGACAGTTCAGTCGCATGAGCGCTCTCACAGTATATCGTCTAGGTATATAGTTGAAAGTTTAGTCATGAGCGCTCTAAACAGTCGACAGTTGAAAGTTCAGTCGTATGAGCGCTTCTCACACTAGTATCGTTTAGGTATATATTTGAAAGTTCTAGGGCGCTCTCCACCCACTATATGTTAGGTATATAGTATGAAAGTTCGGTTCGCATGAGCGCTTCTCATCATTATATCGTCGACTAGGCTAGTTCGTTGAAAGTTCAGTCGCATGCATGAAACGCTCTCACAGTATATCGTCTAGGTATATAGTTGAAAGTTCAGTCGTATGAGCGCTCTCACAGTATATCGTCCCCCCCCTAGGTATATAGTTGAAAGTTCAGTCGTATGAGCGCTCTCACACCTATATCGTCAAGGTATATATTTGAAAGAGTTCAGTCGCATGAGCGCTCTCACAGTATATCGTCTAGGTATATAGTTGAGTTTTAAGTCGCAATGAGCGCTCTAACAGTATATCATCAAGGTGTACAGTTGAAAGTTCAGTCGTATGAGCGCTCTCACACTATATCGTCGTTTAGGTATATAGGTAAAGTTCAGTCGCCTGAGCGCTGGAGCAGCTCTCACCGTATATTCGTCCTAGGTATATAGTTTGAAAGTTCAGTCGCATGAGCGCTCTCACACTATATCGTCTAGGTTATATAGTTGAAAGTTCGGTCGCACATGAGCGCTCTCACATCTATATCGTCTAGGTATATAGTTGAAAGTTCAGTCGCATGAGCGCTCTCACACTATATCATCGTCTAGGTGTTTTATAGTTGAAAGTTCAGTCGTATGAGCACTCTCACACTATATCGTCTAGGTATATAGTTGAAAGTTCCAGTCGTTGATGAGCGCTCTCACACTATATCGTCTAGGTATATAGTTGAAAGTTCAGTCGCATGAGCGCTCTCTCACACTATATCGTCTAGGTATATAGTTGAAAGTTCAGTCGCATGAGACGCTCAATCACAGTATATCGTCAACGGTAGTATATAGTTTGAAAAAGTTCAGTCCGCATGAGCGCTCTCACACTATATCGTCTAGGTATATAGTTGAAAGTTCAGTCGCATGAGCGCTCTCACACTATATCGTCTAGGTATATAGTTGAAAGTTAAAGTTCAGTCGCATGAGCGCTCTCTCAACTCCAAGGTATATAGTTGAAAGTTCAGTCGCATGAGCGCTCTCACACTACATCGTCTCGGTATATAGTTCAGTCGCATGAGCGCTCTCACAATATATCGTCTAGGTTATAGTTGAAAGTCAGTCGCATGAGCGCCTCTCACACTATATCATCTAGGTATGTATATAGTTGAAAGTTCAGTCGCATGAGCGCTCTCACAGTATATCGTCTAGGTATATAGTTGAAAGTTCAGTTCAGCGCATGAGCGCTCTCACACTATATCGTCTAGGTATATAGTTGAAAGTTCAGTCGCATGAGCGCTCTCACAGTTATATCGTCAAGGTATATAGTTGAAAGTTCAGTCGCATGAGCGCTCTCACAGTATATCGTCTAGGTATATAGTTGAAAGTTCAGTCGCATGAGCGCTCTCACACTACATCGTCTAGGTATATAGTTGAAAGTTCAGTCGCATGAGCGCTCTCACACTATATCGTCAAGGTTTTATAGTTGAAAGTTCAGTCGCATGAGCGCTCTCACACTATATCGTCAAGGTATATAGTTGAAAGTTCAGTCGCATGAGCGCTCTCACACACTATATCGTCTAGGTATATAGTTGAAAGTTCAGTCGCATGAGCGCTCTCACAGTATATCGTCTAGGTATTATATAGTTGAAAGTTCAGTCGCATGAGCGCTCTCACACTACATCGTCAAGGTATATATTTGAAAGTTCAGTCGCATGAGCGCTCTCTCACACTACTATATCGTCTAGGTATATACTTGAAAAGTTCAGTCGCATGAGCGCTCTCACACTATATCGTCAAGGTAATATAGTTGAAAGTTCAGTCGCATGAGCGCTCTCACACTACATCGTCAAGGTATATAGTTGAAAGTTCAGTCGCATTAAGCGCTCTCACAGTATATCGTCAAGGTATATACTTAAAGTTCAGTCGCATGAGCGCTCTCTCACACTACATCGTCTCGGTATATACTTGAAAGTTCAGTCGCATGAGCGCTCTCACAGTATATCGTGTAGGTATATAGTTGAAAGTTCAGTCGCATGAGCGCTCTCACAGTATATCGTCTAGGTATATAGTTGAAAGTTCAGTCGCATGAGCGCTCTCACATTATATCGTCTATGTATATAGTTGAAAGTTCAGTCGCATGAGCGCTCTCACAGTATATCGTCTAGGTATATAGTTGAAAGTTCAGTCGTATGAGCGCTCTCACACTATATCGTCAAGGTATATAGTTGAAAGTTCAGTCGCATGAGCGCTCTCACAGTATATCGTCTAGGTATTATATAGTTAAAAGTTTTAGTCGTATGAGCGCTCTAACAGTATATCATCAAGGTGTACAGTTGAAAGTTCAGTCGTATGAGCGCTCTCACACTATATCGTTTAGGTATATATTTGAAAAGTTCAGTCGCCATGAGCGCTCTCACACCTATATCGTCTAGGTATATAGTTGAAAGTTCAGTCGCATGAGCGCTCTCACACTATATCGTCTAGGTATATAGTTTAAAAGTTCAGTCGCATGAGCGCTCTCACACTATATTCGTCTAGGTATATAGTTGAAAGTTCAGTCGTTATGAGAGCTCTCACACTATATCGTCTAGGTATATAGTTGAAAGTTCAGTCGCATGAGCGCTCTCACACTATATCGTCTAGGTATATAGTTGAAAGTTCAGTCGCATGAGCGCTCCACACACTATATCGTCAAGGTATATAGTTGAAAGTTCAGTCGCATGAGCGCTCTCACACTATATCGTCTAGGTATATAGTTGAAAGTTCAGTCGCATGAGCGCTCTCACACTATATCGTCTAGGTATATAGTTGAAAGTTCAGTCGCATGAGCGCTCTCACACTATATCGTCTAGGTATATAGTTGAAAGTTCAGTCGCATGAGCGCTCTCACACTATATCGTCTAGGTATATAGTTGAAAAGTTCAGTCGCATGAGCGCTCTCACAGTATATCGTCTAGGTATATAGTTGAAAGTTTAGTCGTATGAGCGCTCTAACAGTATATCATCAAGGTGTACAGTTGAAAGTTCAGTCGTATGAGCGCTCTCACACTATATCGTCTAGGTATATATTTGAAAGTTCAGTCGCATGAGCGCTCTCACACTATATCGTCTAGGTATATAGTTGAAAGTTCAGTCGCATGAGCGCTCTCACACTATATCGTCTAGGTATATAGTTGAAAGTTCGGTCGCATGAGCGCTCTCACACTATATCGTCTAGGTATATAGTTGAAAGTTCAGTCGCATGAGCGCTCTCACACTATATCGTCTAGGTATATAGTTGAAAGTTCAGTCGCATGAGCGCTCTCACACTATATCGTCTAGGTATATAGTTAAAAGTTCAGTCCATGCGTTATAATTTCGTC